>NW_009189705.1:0-12403 GCF_000690835.1 Fulmarus glacialis
CCCCAAAAAACAAACACCACCCCCTCCCCGCCCACACAAACCTCAGAAATTCACTATGCTTATTTCATGCAAAGGAAGAGAGTTTCTTGAATTCAGGATTTCATTGGCTCTTTGTAATTCTTTATACATAATCACTAACTGAAATGAATGATTAACAAGTGAATTTCTACTAGCATTTCAATATAAAATAACTTTGTGAAGACATGGTATTAGACAATTAAGCCAGGCCTTCAACTTTCATAAATGAAGGCACCCTTAACTAATTACTACCACTTTCTTGCAATTTACCACACCAAATGAATTTACATTTCTAACATGGGAAATCAAAAATTTTTTTTACATATAGTTAAAAAGAAACTGAAATGGCAAAATTTTAAGCATGAAAAGCAAACCCGGCAGCCTCTGTATTTCTCAGTCTGATAAGCAAGAAAAATATGCATCTGTAGAACAGTTTAGCTTCTCTCCTTTGCTCTCCCTGAAGAGGAAGAAACTGACTTAAGTATAAAGTGACAGTTATTAACTTAAGTAATTAAAGATTCAATAAAACTAAGGAGACTCCTAAGTCTTCTCCAACTGTATTCAAAAAACACTCGCTAGGGAAAAAATAAAAAAAAATAATTAAAAAAAAAGATAAGAAAACTTACAAATTACGTTCACATACTTACTCTGAGCCTGCAGCCATTTCCAAATAAGAAGTATCTGCTGTGTCAACCCCCAACGGGATCACTATGCTCATGACGTTCGTTTCTGATAAATTCGATTACTACGGAGTCCTATGCATTGGTATCCAAAACACTGGGGCATGCCAGCCACAGTGCTCATTGCAAACATCTAAGTGCATCCACAAACCCTGTTAAAAAAAGCAGAAAACTGAGTCAGTTCATTTTAAAACCAGGCAATTTTACATCACGTATTTTTTAACAAAGGGGGAAAAAAAAAAAAATTCACTTTTCTCTGTCACGATTTCATTAGTTTTATTTTACACAAGCAAAAGGAAAAGAAAACATTCAATCTCTTTAACAGTTGTTAACTTCAAACACCCTTATTTTAAGAGTGTGATGATCTTAAGGCCTGAACTTAAAAATATTACAAACTGACAAAAATATTATCATTTAAATCGGTGATTAAAAAAAAAAAAAAAAAACCATTCATCACATTCAGTGAGGTGACAAAGATTCACTTTATGGCACTTACTGAATGTGAAGTATCTTTGCTTATTGCTGTATATTGTCAGAACCCAGTTGCTGTACCATTCAACAAAAACCTGGTTACAGAATTTTTCAAGTATTTCTTAGAGAAACTTGTTCACTTTTGTTTTGCACTTTGAAAAAACCAGCAACTTTCAATGTCCACAATACAAACTAAGGATGTCAAAAGAAACGACGTCATAACTTCCATTCAGTATTTTTTTAAACCAAAATCACTCTAATGATTCACAATAATGATATGAAACAATTTCCAGCTCATTTTAATAGATCACCATCAGAAGATACTATACCCATCAGGTGCCACTTTTAGAAGTGATTCTTTTTTTCTTAGTAGTAAACTAAAAAGAATCAGTAGTAGTTTTTAACTGTAGAGCAAAGCTACAATCTGCTTGCACAAGTGAATACAACAATCCTACCTGTATGCCAGTTACTACTAGTCTCCCACTCCTCTTACAAAGTACGGCAGAACACCCAAGTATAGAAGAGGTGTACATAGCACCTCAGCTGCCTCTATTCACAGATTAGTAAACTAATGCATTTTTATAGCCCAATATAGACAAGGTTTTCCACAAGTGACTAGGTAATTGAAGCAAAATACCCCCATCTCAATACTTGCATAATGAATAATTGTAAACTCCTTCCAAAATGTCAAAATTGCAAGAACACAGACCACTTTGAAGTGAAGCACATTTAATAAATACACTCCTCCCATCTGACAAAGTGTAGTATCTTAGTTGAAGGCTACAAAAGCCCAACAGTTTTGAGATCAACATATTTTAACACACTCATCCTTGTCAAAACTAGATTGCCAAGAAAAAACTACTAAGCCTCCAGTGAAAAATGGAGTATTTATAAAAAGGACTTCAGAAAAGCATTGTGGACTTAAATCTGAATTTGCTCCTTTTATTGATAAAGTAGGTATCTTCAGGATGATGAAGTGGCATCTACAGGGCATCTCTAAGGTATGAACTGACACCAAGTCTTCATCTAACTTCTTAAATTTTTTATCTCACTACTGAAGTCTGGCAATTAACATCAAACGTCTTGGCATGCTCTTAAGTGCCTAAACCTTCTACAGTTCATTCTCCCTCTAGACGACAGAAGTTGTGTTTTGGTCCCATTACATGAGTCACCAAATACAACAAACTGGAAAGCAATCAGGCCAACTAGCTGTTGGGATATCTTGCTTTCCTCATTTAAACACCGAGCATTTTCTCATCAAATACCATGAATGTCAAACTATATCACTAGCTATGCATAAAATTAAGGAAAAAACCGTACTATTTTCACGAATAAGCAGCAAGAAAAACCTATTAAACCAGAAGCAGGTATAGAATATTTTTAGTAGCAAGCATATAAGAAACCTCAAGCCCCTCTTATAGTTTAGTAGAACCTTGAATGCCCTCATCTACAACTTGCAGGAAACATCAGCTTACCTCTTAGTTCTCTTCTGAAAAACTAAAAAATTTGTATTAATTCCTACCCGTAACTGAAAGGGAACCATCAACTTTTTTAGTCCAGGTAAATTGGCTATCACAGGTTAAGGGTTGTTCCGCTACCAACTGCAGTTTCATCTATGCTAACAAATCATTAGCATAGTAGAGATTTTATTTTATCCTTTTTATTAGATAATTCTAAAAAACAGTTTTAGTGTGTTGCAAAGCAGATCTAAAAGACATACTGGACACCGCTGCCTGGGATCAACATCCTCACTCAGACAGACATTTCTCGCACTTAGAATTGCTTTTGGTGGCGGTGTGTTTTTTCTTAATTGAATTTTCTTCAAACACTTCTGACCAGGTAGAGTAACAACTGGAAATTAATGTAGGCAAAAATGCCTGGGAGACTGATGGAAGTGAAGAACCTGCCTTAGACAGCTGCCTCATGGGCTATGACATCTGCAAACCTACATAAAACAACTGAGGTTACCGAATCGTCATATATTCAAGTGACCTTCAACACAGAAAGAAGAGATGTGGTTATCAAATCTGAGAATCAAGTGAAATTTGGGGCTTTTTTTTTTTTTAAAGTAACGCAGAAGAAGAAAAGAGAGCTATGGATATGGTTTTAGAGCTATGTCTAGACAGAAAATTAACTGCTAATGCATGGCCCAACTAATGCCATCATCTCTGACCAAGCAAATACATCACCACTCTTGTAAGGAAAAAAAAGGGGGCAGGAGGGAACAGAGCCAAGGTGAACTTCTTACCCTACTGCAGACTATTGAAATACATCTTTAAGACTTAGTCAGAATTCACTCAAAAACTCTAAGAGACTAATCTACACTGAATAAAATCAGAGACGAGGAACTCAAATTTATTTTGCCAAACAGCATTAAACAGAAGTTGCTTCATCTAAAAGGAAGCACAATGCAATTGTAATACTACTTCGTTATTTTTTTATCACCTTAAGATTTCACGTCTTCACCACACACACACACAAAACCCTCCAATGCTTTTCCTCTGCCTATAGTTAAGTACGCAAGACTGGAGGCAGTCACCAGCTCACAATACCTACACAGACAAGTTAATTCAAACAAACATAGTTCATTACTTAGGAGTAACCATCCACACGGCTCTTCCAACAAATTCCCATAATGCGGCAGGGGGAGACCCAGGATAAATTCATTACAGTACACCCACTTACTAACAGAACTGTGACCTTATAGTCCGCTCAATGAACACCACAGTGATAGGCAGATTTGGGATGAAGGAAAATAATTATTTTCTGTCATGTCAGAACCAGAAGTATTATCATGACACACTAAAATATTCGCAGTATTTTCATTGGATTATACTACAAAAATTGCAACGTTCAGAACAGAAAATAAGGTAACCATTGGGGAACTTTCTTCCTTATCCATTCAAAAAGTGATTGCTTATCCTTTGAAGCTTGATATTTTAGATGAGTCATAAAATACTATCTGCCATCATAATACGGTACTTTCCAATTTCTGCAAGTACCCATCTATTTCAAGTCATTATTCTTTCAGAACTCTGACAAACTGTCACCCACAGCCTTCTAAGAAACTCTTTTCATAGGTGCATTTCATTTAAATAATTGGCCAGGAGGAGTGGAAAGAAGGGTGCCAGAGAAGTCTAACACAATCCAAGCAGATTATACACAACTTACTGTTTAAGAAGGTCTTTCTTCAAGCAATACATGAATTTGGAAGTTAGAAAGACCACACTCGTTTGCCCAGTTAGTTTCAGGGTCATATAGTTAAAAGGCAATTTATAAAAACTGCTGGTCCAAAGTTCAATGATCAGCTCTTTATTGCGCAAAGTAGCTCATCTACCATACTTTAATCTCAACAGTAGAAGACCTCCAATTTTGTTAGGGCCCACTCTATTATTTTAGTGATAATACGCTGTAAGCTTTGAAAGAATTTTGGCAATTTCTTAGATTCATCAGATTTTCTTCACTATCACCGTACCAGCACAGCTTTACTATATGAAAACACACTCCTTATTTGAAGAAATTTTGCTTTTATTTAATTGCAGTTAAGAAGTTTAGCTTGCCCTAATAATATGATTTTCATCGTACTATTACGATTCATTACAAAACACTTTTTGTTCGATCTGGTTAAAGCATTTATCTTGCACAAGATCAACCTCCTGCAAGAAACTTACCACACTTTACCATTCAGTCACATCGGTTAACATTTTCTATGGCAGTTCTTTTTCTCTCCAGAGAATACACAGGAGCTTTCTGACTTAATAGCCATATCAAGTTTAAAATATTTGAAGCCTCACCATACTTCTCATGATCCACTTTGTTTATGATACCAGAATCATTTTTTTTTACATAAATTGTGCTCTAACAACAGAAGTGTAAGAGCACAATACATTTCAAATTATTCATCTGTGTGGATCTGTACAGAGAACATCATTCATGCATTAAACAACAGAAAATAACTTACATATTATCCCTGAGGTATTCCACTTACACAACATTATTCTGCAGTCTAACGAAGACCACATGTTTCCTTTCTGCCATGTCCTTCTAAGATCAATTGTGAGACAGCAGAAGAAAAAAACTTAACTTTTTCAGTGGTACACAGAGGAGGAAAAAAACCAAATATAGAGGGCCCAGCTCTCGAATCAGAAAGTAAATGGGTAATCTCCTGAAATTACATCAGTATTTTTGAACCTAATCCTACAGAGTCCAAACATTCAAAACGAAATCCAGTTGTGATGATCAGATGTTGGCAGAAAGAAACACAGTGTAGTACTTATTCCCGACTGGGATTAAACCACAACAACTTACATTTTCTTTTATAGATTCAGAAACTGAGTTCCCAGTACTTATATTCAAACAGAAAGTAACAATAAAAATTTGATCAGAGACTTACCTTTATTTTTATTAATTAAGAAGCGTATTTTTCAAGCCAGAAGAACCCTAACAGTACTTGCTGTACTGGGAAAGGTACAACTCACATGGTTATATGCTACATTGGTAGCTCACCTCTGCAAGACATGTAACCTTTTTTAAGAAGGGAGAGGGAGGAGGAAATAGGACTAAGAAGCCTGCTAGAATACACATACAGCATAGCTGTATATAGAATATTAAAGCTCTCATCTGGGTGCACAGATGCAAAACTTTTCATAAAAATCAAACTTCAGAGGTGGTGGCAGCACCAGTAACAACTTTTTTGCCTTAATGATAAAAAAATCCTAAAGAGAAATTAGTATGTCAAGACAGTATCATATACTTATTACAACAAGGTGGGTTTTTTTCATTTGTGGTGTTTTTTTTTTTTTCTAGTCCACATTTACCCCTAACACTACAAAAACCAAAGAGGGAAAAAAATTAATGAAATCTGGTTTTACTATTCTTCTTAGTACACCTGACAGCTTTTTACACAGACAATGTTATTGTCCCTTGTCTTGCCCTCCTCATAAATCAATTTCCAGATCCTGTTGTCATGTGATAGATAGCAAAGATAAAAAGCATTTAAAAGTTAGGGGGAAAAAACGCAGTATAAAAGTTACGAATACAATTCAAAGCAAGATGCAATACAACATTTGTTTTCTAATTTATAAAGGGACACCAGTGAAATCATGAATTAAGCTTATGACTAAATTATTTCTTAGCTCAAATCTAAGAATTTTCCACACACACAAAACACTACACTACTTTTAGGAAGTTTAGCTAAATCACTTCAAGTTTCTCACATCACTAGGCATTACAAAAATATCGAGTCTTTTTGCTCCTGTTTTTATGACTTCAACATACACCTGAACTTCTTCAATAATTTTTTTGTAGCAATTGCCTCTATCAGTCACCACCAGTTGACAACTACAAGATTGGGGGAAAAAAAAAAAAAGTAGTTACATAGTTTAGATGTTTCAAGACTTGGGGATTTCATCACAGAATGCCTCTGCAGAGAGAATCACCAGGGCCTCCCTAAACGCAGAGCAGAAGTTTAAGGGAGAAAAATCTAATTATAATTAGATTAGCCTATAATTAGGCTGAGTATTTCACGAGAGGAAACAGTGCTGGTTTAAGATAAGTAATTATTTAGATTTTATAGTGATGCATGCAACTTTATCTCAAAGTCCTTAACTAATGCCACTGCAGAAAGATTAATATACTAACCAAATTACCATCTCTATACTGTGTCTGCTCTGCATCTTCACAAGGCCTATATACAAAATATACAAAACTAGAGGGAAAAAAATTAATCAAAACCTTCTAACCTATCTACATATGCCAACTGTCTTTCCTTAAAAACAAAATGATATTAACTTTAAATACATATTACAAAATATGTAAAAGGTGAAAGTGGTGATTTACCCATATTTAGTAAATTGAGTAACTGAAACATCTGAGAATAATTATCACTCCTAAACATCTTGAGAAGTTACAGCCTGTGTTTCCCAATTTAGAAACGGGCAGTCTACCCCATGTTTAAGCAGAGTTTATTTCCCCTGAGCACAAGTACAGAAGAGACTCTCTTTTGCTAAACTAAGAGTACTGGTAAACCCATTGCCTCACACCCTTTAAATACAGGCAAAAAATTAGTAACAATTTCCTGGAGCAGCATTTAAGTATCAGAATACACACAGTATACATAAAGATTCATTTTTAAAGGGATGTGTACAAATTTAAGGGAATTAACTTGAAGCTTACTGGAACAAACAGATGAAATAGCTGAAACAAAGTGATCTGTACAGTCAATTTTCCACTCATTCATGGACCAAGGAAGAAGACAAAGGGTAGAGAAGAGTTACCAGATTTACAGATAAAAATGATTCGGACATAAAAGACACAAACTAGTTGCATGACAGCCTTGAGTCAAGCAAGACCTTTCAGTTTAACCAGCACACAATGCTAATCCGGTTGTAACTCTAAGTCAATTTGAATGTAGAAGCAATCTACCTGTACTCATACAGCACTAAGCCCAAACCAAAACTCCAACTTCCATTTGCTCCCAGTATAAAATCCATGCTACCGTGGCTCCACAGAGTCACACAGGATCACTCTGAAACTAACTACAGTTTCCATTCTCAACAGGGTCTTTCGGGCAAGATGCAAAGATTTCCACGATTGTACTACTGCTTTCAGACCTCTGATGACTCCTGCTGATTCTGGTGTTAGTTATTTATACAAGTCATCTCAGGTAATAGGGGGACATGACCAAAAGGTAGTATTCTGTTTGATTTTCTTACCACACCAGGAAAAATAGTCTACAAGGGGTGCTGGTGCCTTCCTTCCCCTTAAAAATGCTTTCTTTATAAGGGGAGGTGGATAAAAACATATTTGAAGTGCTCGTACTCAATATAGCACACAGCAACATAGTTATGTACCTTAAAATTGACAAGACATCAAATCAAGCCTACTAAACACACTGGAAAAAGGGAAAAACAGAATTTAGAGGATAAACACTTAAAAACATCTTCTATGCATGTTGCCTTTTATTGAGCATGCAATCTAAATGTTTTCCTCTTCCCTCCCCGATTACATCATATGTGTATACACGTTTTGCAATCATCAGCAAAAGCAATTCTTGTCATGCCTTCCTTCAGATTTACAGGCCAACAATTTTAACCTGTGGTCCTGGGAACCACCTTTCCCACAAAGAAATCCACAAGAATGGACCTAATAAAAGTTGATACACCTACGCCCTAGCACAATCTATACAGGAGAAATTTCTAAGTAAAAATGCACCTATCAATAGCGTTGTAGTCCACAAATCCCGTGTGAAAACTACTGTCCTGAGCTATCACAAAGACAACAAACCAAGCTTTTCTACTTGGCTTCCCTGTCTACAATCTTTTTTCTTTTAATTTTTTAAACTTTTTTAAATTTTTTTTTTTTAAATTGGGGGGGTTTACACGGAGAAGAGAGAAGAAAACATTAAGAAGATTTTACTAAAAAAATTTGTATGTTTTGCCGAACTTCTGCTTTCTACTACTGCTCTGAGTGCTTGCGTCTTCTCTATACAATAGTTAGGTTATTTGGAAAACTAGTAATACAAACTGACATTTTAATGGTGTACTCTAGATATCCTTCAAAGAGTGAACTCCTCTGTGTGCGCATGTGTGTGTATATATACGTATACATATGTATCTGCACACAAATCTGGAAAAAATATATGCAGCATATATACGTAGCATAAATACATATATCAAAGTAATCTGAATATTTATTTATTGCTGGCTGTTTCTAGGGAGATAACATCTTCAATCAGACCTAGAAGCTGAATACATGAGTAAATGACTAACCTTACCCACAAGGAAGTTCTTTCTCTGTTCCCCCTGACATGCTCCACCATGGTTTAGACTTCGCTAAGAGATTACTGGTGTAACTTCCAAGTCTTACACGACTGCAGTTGCAGTATGAAGTATGCAGGCTTAGAAACAACTATGAGTCCAAATTCAGGCTTTTGCTACTGTTTGCTGCTCTCTATGGTAACCTAAGAAATAAGTTAGCAGTCTACTTCAAATTTGTGCTGAGACAAAAAAGGGTAGTAGGTAAAAATAAGACCCAGTAGCCACATTCAAATACAATATACAAATTAGGACCCATTAATGACCAACTCCTGCAAATCACATAGAAGAAACAAACTTGTTCTAAAAGAAATCTGGTTTCCTATGTATTTGTAGTTTGTGCCCAAACATTCCCACTGACCTAACATTCTCTATATCCCTCTCATAGCAGTATCTTCCTCCCCATCTTCCTCATCCCAATATTAACTGGTCCTGGCCTAACCCACAAGCCCCTCAGTAACCTCCTATGCCATCCACACTGACCTATACATTGTCAGTAGTCAGGTCCACCTCACCTCCTTCTCACATGCCTTGTCAGCCAGGGAAAAAAAAAACCAAACCCAAAAAAACACACCACCAAAACTACCTGCTATGGTTGGTTTGGAGTTACACATATGACAGATAATGATTAAAATCATTATGCTTCCTCTCCCTGCTTCTCCCAGGACACTGCTCATAACTGCCCCTTTCCATCCCCTTTTGGATCTTCATTGAGCTTCAGAGATCTCAAGTGTACTAAGTCCCTAACTCAAATTTTTGTTTTTTAAGTTACTGGTTATACTGACAGAGACCTAGTGATCATTAGACCAACTTATTTAAGAAACATGGCTATTACAGCCAAACTACTACAGGGTAAGGCCCCTCCTCCTACCTTCCTTTTAATCCAGTGCCAATATAGAGCAAGAACAAGCACGGTGAAGCAGAGAGTTCATTAGCATCCCGATACAATAAATGTAAAGTTCATTCAGCAAAGACCTCAGTCATGTTTGGAATGACAGCCAAACTTCATGAATTGGTCTTGAGTTTGGGATCTAGAACAAAGAAGAAAAAACCCTGCCTCCTCCATGGTATTCAAGATTCACGCATAAAAAACTGGAATTTCTATCATGTAAGTATCAATTCTTCAGTATACAGGTCATTACACGCATTATATCAACTCTAGTCCGTAGAAAGCAAGCTGCCCTTTTACATATAAACCCAGAATCAGTTTGTCAGCAAAGTTTCTGCCGTACAGAAGATCTAGTTTCCACTGGCCATAGGCTATCTTCCCTTTACTATCTCGTCCAAGAGTGCTCTTCTTGTGTATTCCTGAAGAAGTCACGGAAAGCAATCTCTCCTCCTCAAATATTTATGCCAGTCCATTGAAACATGGAAGACTTCCCCTTACCTCTTCTCTCTCTTCACTCCTTCTTTTCTTCTCTCAGTAGAAGTTAGACAAAATATGGGACTAGGAAGAGAAAAAGAATAAGTGGTAGAAGGGAAATAAAGGTAAATGCAGTTACAGAAAGAATAAGAATTAGTTTATTGAACAGAAATCTATCAAAGAAGCAGTGAGCAGAGTTATACAGAAAAATACCATGCTTACAGATTTTAGTTTTTATGTTTACAGAAATCAACTCCCAAGATTGAAAATTCACTGTCAATGACTTGATGTCTCTAAGTTTACTAAACACCTGCCATACTTCTTAAAACAAAGCACACACAAAAAGGCCTATCCATTCAAAAATTATCAATTATTTGAGCTGGAGAGTCAAGGAATTGTAAAATACAAGACAAGTACAGCACACGAGGAAAAGTAAGAGAAAAAATTACTTTTTGATAGCAATATTGCTTATTGCTTGGGGGAGTATATACTAGCTACCTAACACTAGTGTGTTATACCATATCACTGTGAGATGTAAAATTCCTTTAAGTAGAAATTCAAAGATTAAGAAAACAAATAAAGTAGTTTCCCAGTAAAAAAGATCTTGGCTTTAAGTCATTTTTTGTATCAGCTGTTTTACTGCAAACATTTTTCTCCATCTACCACAAAGTGGTAAATAACTGTTGATTAAACTTACACAAAAGATATACGAAAGAAATTTTTTACAAGGGTGATGAAACACTGGAAGAGGTTGCCCAGAGAGGTGGTAGATGCCCCATTCCTGGAAACACTGAAGGTTTCAATGAAGGAAACATTGAAACACAGGGCTCTAAGCAACTTGATCTAGTTGAAGTTGGCCCTGCTCATTGCAGGGGGGTTGGACTAAATGACCTTTAAAGGTCCCTTCCAATCCAAACTATTCTATGGTTCTATGAAAATGTGACTTACTAATTATTCTCCAAGAAAACATTATTTAAACCTGTTACCTTAAGTTATTATTCTTGACAGACATTTCAAAATATAAAGTGTTTCTGCAAGTACATACAGTCCGCATTCTGCAATAATACTCTGTAAGTCACACCTATAACTCTAAGGGCTAAGTATATTTATTTTTTATTAAATGTAACAGTATACCTCATGGTGATTCAGCTACTGGAAGGTCTAAATTCTAAGGCCCAATATTCCTCCCAAGAAGTAAGGCTTTTTGGGGGGAAAACACGTGGCTACGAATACATATTGGTATTACCTTCAACAATCTAAATATTTTGCTGTCTTCACGACATCAAATAAAATAATTCATTTAAGTTATTTTTTCTATGCGGCTTAATAAGACTTGGGAGTCTACTGTATTTATTAGATACTCACTACACAAGAAGTAAATTCTTTTGACTTATCTGAAGTCTGACATTTCAGCTAAGCAAATTTTTGTTTTGACATGTTTTCGCTTAGGCAGATTCCAAAAACTAATTCCCCTGTTTTATCAGTGGCATTTGACTTAAATGAATAGCACAACAATACTTCTACTTTTACTTGTGGAAGCAGTTTGTAGACATTCACCTAATTGTTACACTTATGCCTAGGAATCTAAACACAAGCAAGTCAGAAAGCTGCACTCTTTCAAACAGAAACTTTAATCCCTGGACTGTACTTCTTGGTAACAACTTGGCAATATTTCAATACTCTTTAAGATTTTGGGAGGAAGATGGCAAGAGAGGGTGAGGGAACAGATGGAAGGGACCATGTCATGCTCAAGCCAAAAAAATACAGAAGTTTAAGATCACAAGATCTTTCCTACTTTCAAGAAAACAAAAGACCTGTCATTTTCAATTGCAATTATCTTACAAAACTATACTGAATGATTTTTGTTAAGAAACTTAGATTCCATGCATTTGTAACTTTATACCTTTTTTCAAAGGAGATCTCAGTATGTATTTTTAATTGTAGTAACAAAGATATGAAATACGTCATCTTAGAAGAAACACAACAAAGAAATTCTGCCCAGCAATGGAAGCACAAAACACAGCTTTTAATTTGCAATACTGCTGTCACAACTGGGG
>NW_009189706.1:0-21712 GCF_000690835.1 Fulmarus glacialis
AAGAGTGTACCTGTCTAAGCTGTGAGCTGATAGCTAATATGCCTATGTGTGAAGTTGTACATTTAAGAGCTCAGTAACTCACATAAACACAGGATATTGTATGAACCTGGCTGCCTTGGTCTGAATTTTGGCATTTGCAAATTGTCAGTTTCCCGTGATATAACTTATAGACATGAGCAAGATTTTTCTAAGAAATCCAGGGGTTGAAATCTGTATTTTTGCTCCTTCAAGGGCTAAGTAATAATTTCTACAGTTCACATCAATGGGAGTGACTCAGTCTTTCTGAAAATTAGATCAATGCTTATTCAAGAGACTAGCATTAGACTTTCGCGCAGTATTATTTAATTTTAACTTGTTGATACTCCCTTTGTCTAAAGGCTAATAGAATATAATTACACTAGGCTTGGAAAAATTTGATAATGTTGTAGGCAGCCTTACATTCAGAAATCCCTATTGTCACTTTCCCCCCATAACTCTGTCAGTGACATGCTATTGTATCTCTCAGTCATAATCAAGTGAGATGAAAATTATTCTGAAAAGTAAATGTATGAGGAAACAACAGGAGGTACACATCAACACAAAGGATGCAATGGCCCACAGTGCATGTACTAAAGCAAAGGTCTTAGTTGCCTTACTATCACATCCATTGGCTTTAAGCCTCTTTTCACAGTGTCAAAGGACATTTTAAATTGACTTCAACTATTGCATGACCAGGCTTGATTAAGAAATGGTTTCTGCTGGACTTCAGCATGCTGAGTAGTGCCAACTCTAGGAACAGTGTAATGGAAAGAAAATGGATAGGAATGGGAATACATTTGGTACTTCATTTCTAGCATTTCCTCATTCTCCTCAACTCTTGATGTAGCCAAATATCTTTATATCCACTTCTGAAGAAGATTTAGGCTACAATAACATAACATGAAGGTATACGATGAGCATATTTAACCAGCACAATACTTTTACACCAATTTAAAAGCACTGCCCCAAGAAAATACAAGCCTTTAACTAAATCAGTCCTCCACAACAAAACGGTAGTTACACTAGGATAATTTCTGTATATACATAAGCCCTCCATACATACTTTACTACACATTTGTTTCATGGCACGGATTTAAGTTTGAGAAGCTTCTCTCTCTTCTTGAAAAATTAATGTGAACATTTTGGAAAAAAGAAAAAGGAAAAAACCACACAAAAAAAGACCATTAAAATTCTGACTCTCCAGCCCCAGGATTTGATCTTATACATTTGTAGTTAAGTATGTTAGCAAGTCTCAGCTGTTTTCCATTGCCTGCAGATTACTGACGTTGCTACAGGTTAAGACTGAGTCCTAAACCTGTTTCTCTTATTAGTGAGTGCTTGCTTTTCAACATTTTAAAGTGAAGATGTGAACAAACCTTTGAAAAGTGACTGAATATTTCAATGCCAATATATTTTGCATGTAAAATATAAAAATCTCTGTGTGTTGCATTTGAAATCTGATAAATATTTATTATCAATGCTGTTTGCTTTTAATCTGTTCAGGATATCATTCCTCCAGCTCTTTAGTACTTAAACAAAAATGGCATTTACATTACAATATTGCTTGCCAACAATCTCATTTTCTGGTTTAGTCAGCAGCCTTCATGCTTGATTAGTCTTTAATTATACAAATACCTACATATTAAAAAAGTTTTCTTTTTTCCATACTTTGAGCATGTAATTATTTTCTCTTGCATGCAATAACCTTTAATTTTAGGATTAAGCAACTGATTCTCTTTAGTATGGATGGATTTTTTCAAGTGTTAAAGCAAATTTGGTTATTGTATTATGAGTAGGAAAATTAACTTTAGGAAAACCTTTCATTAGTGCATTTGACAGCACACTGAGCAGTTGACAGAAACTTCAAAATATTCAACATACTTGAAAACAAAATGGATACCAATTCTGCATCCTCTGAAGTCAACAGCAAAACTATTCTGAATTCAGCAAGCGACTGGAGCTATGCCATTCCTCTTTTGAATATTCCTTGCTTTCGTAGTATTAGTGTTACAGCAGTACCTAGAAGCCCAATGCAAGATCAAGGCCTCATTGCATTATACCAAAAAACTGTAAAAGTTTAAAGTCTAAAGAGATCAAACAATGGTGGGAGAATCAACAAAAGAACAGAAAGACGAAGTGACATGCCAGACAGTGACAGAGCTGGGACTGCAATCTGGTGCTCCTGACTCCAACAACCCATTTACTAGAGCACTTTGCTTCCTGATGCAAATTATTTTTCAAAAGTGAATTCAGTAAGCAAAGGCATAACTTGATAACAAGATTAGAGCTAAATATGCAGATTGTATGTGGCGGTAAAAGAACTCCCTCCCCTGCCCTCCTTTCCTTGCAGTTTTCACTCATGAGAGCATGGACTGCCAAGTTTGGGTCTACGGGACTGACATGTTATCTCTATACCTGCTTGTACATTTGAAGTACCAGTGATTTCCCCCTAGACATACTCTTTGAATGCCTATGGGGAAAACATCAAGGATTTTTAGAAGGCCTTGGTTTTCTCAAGTTTTGTTTATTTTTGTATTTGTTTTACATGAACTGAAAATTCTGTCAGACACATTTTGATTGCATGGAGAATGTGTTTCATAGTCAGAAGACAGTTAAAAAAAATAGGAAGCTGTAATTCTATAAAGTTGGGGAGGGAGAAGAGGGGGAAACCTTCCTAATGGCATAGGAAGCCAATGAGCTTGCTCCTGTCTCATTTGAGAGCTATGAGAAACCTCCTGCCAACTTCCCTAGGATAGTGTTAGGTCTCGTTATAAAGTGAAAAGTTGCAGACAGGAGTAGGATGGAAATGCACACAGCATCTTATTCCAGAGTGGCGATCAGTTATACAATTCCAGCCTTTCACAATGCCAATCCTTCTGGTTTTTTGTGTCTCTCTCCCAGTGGAAAAGGTCAGTAGGAATAAAGGCACTGTGAATAACATTGTTTTTCTCCCCTTGCCTCCTCCCAACATTTTCCTTTTCCTCTTTAAAATCAGGCCCTGTCCCTGAGGAATTCTACACTGATGGAAGCTGCACCCTCAGATGAATCCTGGACCTTGATCCCAGTACAGCCTAGTCGTCATCATCTGCCCCCCACCCCATAGCCCATGGAGCACCCATGTTGGCAGATCTGCTTGGCACTCTGCAAGGTGTCCCCCACCCTCTGGGGAAAGGTCAAGAGGAGATCAGCCCTCTACCACCTCCTGTTCTGTTCCAGCTGGAGCCACCAGTCCACAAGGATAGCACTGCCCAAACTAGGAGGAGAGCAAGAAGAGACAGCCCTCCAGCTGGGTTTGGCTATGCAGCAGGTTGAAAATGGGATTATAAGGTTACTGTGGTGAAAATCATAAGAACATTAGCAACTAAAAATTTTTATATCACTTGTTATCACATTCATTCAGAACCATCTTCTGATATCAATTTATTGGCCATCTCTACTACAGACTATCGCTCTGTACTGTGACTGGGCCCACATTTTAGGCTTTTGTTTATAGCATCTGTATTGTTACTAAGTGCCTAGGATAGGATCCTCCCAGGTCCGATTGCTTCCCTGATGCTTTTTACAAGCATGTAAGTATTTCTTAACAGGTATACAATGATATTGCAGCAGTGATTGCTGCTTTAAAGAATCTCAGCTTCTTTAAGAACTAAAATGCACCATCATCATTCCTTTAGTAAAAGGATAATCCTAGCAATATATGATGTGCTATTTTCATACATTAGTTTTTCTCTTCTGGAAACTTGGCTTTGCCTTCCAATCTCTTTCACAAACATAACCTAGCTTGGTTCTCCAACTGGAATCTTCACAGGATATTTGATCATGTCTAAGCTATCAGAAATAAGTCAAATTCCTGTCGTTCAGGAAATTCTCCTGATTTAAGATGTAATTTCTGATGCAAGTGCAGATAAAAGATGGAATATTGAAATGTTTCAGCAAACAAAACTTGCATTTGAAAATTATGAAGTATTTCAGCAGATTTCAAATCATCATCATGAATTGAAATGTTTTCCGTTTCTTTTGTTAAATCACTAGTTTTTTGACAATTTAATGTATTAAATTGTTTATATACAACTTAAGCTGATTTTAAACAAAAACTATCCTCAGTTCTTTCCATTTCCCAGGCCTGAAATAGAAAATTGAAATGAAATTTGCGGCAGGGGAAAAACCAACCAATTACATCATTGTTGGAAAAGAAAAGTCACTTAGAAAATTCCTGATCAGTTTAAGTTACTACAGTATCAAAATGAAAAATTGGGTGTATTTTAAAGGTAAGACAATTTTTTTTTCTGAGACTCACAGTGCTCATCTAGTTTCTTGGTTGCTTTCCTTTACTTCACTCCCTTTCTCACTGGTGGCAAATATCTTCATTTCTTGACTTTGTCCTGGATCAGCAGCAAAAAATACCGTGGTGCTACAAGACAGGTTGTCTTAAAAATCTTTCAAAGCTTGCTGGTGGAACCAATACTAGGAAACTTGCAGAAGACTTCTCTTCCAGATGAAAATTTTATGGTAGGGCCCCTTAAGACCCCCAACCTATCTCCTTCTAACATGGATTCAACCAGTGATTTGTACATTTCTTTTTTTAAAAAAAAAAGTTATAGTAGAATGTAGTATCTTACAAGTATGTAATTTAAAAATAAATTTTAGGATCATCACATCTATGAGATATCAAGTCTGATTGTTGATTTCCTACCTGCCAGGACATGCCTTCTCATGTGCTGCTATATACCCATTTGCTTAAATCATCTAATTTCCTCATATCTTAACCCACTAGGAACTCTTAGAAATACACATTTTCTGACTTGTGCCTGAGGTGGTAACCTCTGACCTGTTAATTTTCCAATTTCCGCATAATTGATTGCTGGTTACTTTAAACAAAAATAGAAGGTTGGTGGAGAAAGGGGAAAAATGAAACAAGAAGGATTTGGAAAGCTCATGTTTCCAATGCGACCCCTTGCGTAAAAGGATATTTTTTTTCTTTTGCCTAATTTGTTTCTAGTTGCAGCACTAAGGTCAGAATAAGCCAAGAGAATGAATGGAATAAATGTCCTGATGGGCTGCCCGAAGCTGCCTGGTGTTACGGATCAGCGTAAAACCAGCTCTCTTTCCTCTGCCTGGGCCGATGTAACTCACTGGAGTGGCAAATTACATCAGACCTACAGCTGTAACCCGACATTATGATTAATTTGATCAGTAATTTCTCCTGTTTTTCATTTTAATCGGTGTGACTATTCTGCTGTGGCAGGTCTTTCAGATCTAATTAAGATAAATTTCAGAGTAAAAGACTTGGCAGAATTTTTGAGTCAAATCCGAGCGTCAAGTGTGAAGACCTGCAGCACCAGTCAATCAATTTCCAGTAAAGACGGCAGGCTGTAACTCAGCAATCAACCCATTAACACTTAAGCAAATTTCATAATCTCCAGGCCTGTGCTTAGTCACTCTCTCAAAACATTCTGGCTACCAATAAAGAAGAGAAAGTATTATTATTTCTTTAAACTGCCCTAAAACTGCATCTGCTAAAACCACCAACAGAATCCACAAGTGGACACTCTGATAGATCTCAGCAATACTGCTGAAAAAGGCTTAATTTTAAACTTTAAAACACAGTCTGGAGTGGCTTTTTTTTTTAATCTTTTTTTTTTTTTTTTTTTTTTGAGGCAGTACCTAGAAGCCGAGCAACGTCTTTTAGGTGGTTATTTGTACAAGGAGCCTTGAATGATATATCGTCAGGGCTATATCACTTCCAGAATATTGCTCCTCAATCAGTTTCAACAAGCCCACTAGGTTCTCTGTGTTCACTTGGTCCATTTGCTTCCAAGTAGAAGAATTTTTTTTCTCGCAGAACTAGAAACCTGTGATGACTTGCATTATTTTTCTTCTTTCTTTGCTTTATTACAAAGAGGTGAGGGGTATGAAAAATAGGGGAAAATAAATTAATGCTTTGGGATATTCTCTGCTTCCCTGAAGATTTTTGGAAATATGAGTGGAAAGAGAAATTAAGACAAATAAATGCTAGAAAAACAAATCCACTGGATTTAAAAGAATATCTGAGGGGCTGTGTCAATTTTTTCTGTCCCTAGATCCCCAAGGGTCCTCCTCTTTGCCTAGAGAGGCTTTGGAAATAGAAGACCTTGTGGGATATGGATCCTTTCCCAGATTTGTCCTGGGAGGATATCATTTATTTATTTCCCCATTTATTAAATACTTCAGTTGCTTTAGGGAGTTTATTAAATGCTCCCATTTCAAAAGCCAGAGCTTGCTGGGCAAACAGCTCCACTTTCCTCTCCTTCAGAGAATTCTCTAGCAAATGGTTTCCTATATTAGCCTCAGCTTCTGCCCTTTGGGTGCTAATAATGCCAGTTGTTTTGCTCAAAGATTAATTTCCTTTGCTTTAAATGTGAGTCAGACACCAGTACTCCTTCTGCTTCTGAAAATAGCAACACCTACAGAGTATATTTGGATGGACCAGGCAGCCAGTGCTCCAACTGAGAGAAGGTTTCCTCAGGGAATGAAGAGACTTGCTTATAAGGTCTCTTTGAGAACCCTTAAACATCTCTTTGCTCTGTTTAAATGCAGTATTCAACAGCTTTACAGTGTGAAGTCCCAATGCCTCAGAGACCCAAAAAAGCAATGAGCTTCTGGGAGAAGGAAGACAGCTGAGGAGAAGATCTGAAACCCACTCAGTCGTGTGGATGGATGAAGTCTTACAGATAATTGAAACTAGCCTTTCTGTGGAAATGACACCCATGTGTCTCCAGGTAGACGTGAAGAGTAGCAGCCCTCAAACAAGCTAGGTGTGCCAGGAAACCAGCTTGCATGTCTCTGCACTGTGCACCGGGGCCAGGGAGCATGGGACAGCACAGTGCAGGGACACCTGAGCATCCAGCTAGGACAAACTGCCATGTTGCCATATCAGAGTGGCCTAGCCGGTGGCAGACCCAGAAGGGATGAAGATGATCATGGAAGTGCCCAGAGGAGAAGAAAGGAGGCCCTGGAAAGGCCTGAAACGCAAAGCCAAAAATTTCTCAAGCAAGGTTCAAGTTTGTGAACAGTAATGTCTGTGTGGTTCACAGAACTACTGCAGTGGCAAAAGGAAGAGCATAAAAACAAAAGGAGGGGACCTGAATCACAACACCATTTGCAACGGGTGATAAGTATGTGTGTGTGTGGTACATCAGCATGACCATGACTTTCTAGCTAGTGGAAATTTTTACACAAGTACTTGCTTCTTCCACTCATGAAATCACCTTTATCAACCCACAAAAATAATTAAAATACTGCAAGAGTACTCAGAAATCCAAAACTGTCAGTAGAACAAGATGTTTAACTCTTTCTGGACCTGTTTGAAATGAGCAGGGTATGAAATATGCAAAATATTCTCAACAGTTCACCCACCTCAACTCAATTTAGCTGATTGCAGGGGAGTTTCCATGCTATTGGTTTAGAGCTGAGACCTAGGTCTTGCCAGTACCTCCCGGAAATCCACCTAAGATCAGCACTTCAACAGGCTCAGTCTAAGCAGGTGATGGACAGGAACCTTCCTGAATGAATGTCCACTTACGTCTCTGTATCACCTGTTGCCTTGTGATGTGCAGTATCTCACTCCCTATTGATACCAAAAATTAGGAAATTTTGGAAAATGGATTCAAAGCACTGCATTTGCTCACCATTTATAAAATATTTCTTTGTCAAACTGTTTACTAAGTAACTTGGGAACAGATTCAGACAGTCATACATTGCACAGTATCATATGCAGGAAGAAGGCTAGATAGTTTTAGCAAAACATAAAAAATCCTCAGTGAGATTACTGGTGTCATAATCTTGATTGAGTTTTCTTGATCTCAGGATTCAATAAGCATGAGAAAAATACAGCAGGTCTTGGATGTGAACACAGACATAAAGACAGCCCATGACTATAGTCCTTGCAAAATTATCCCAGCTGCCTTCCTCAAAGCAACAGAGAGTTGGTTGTTTCTTCTGTATCTTAAATATACGTAAATCTATCAAAGTGTCAGTAAACACGGAGATTTCTTTAAAGTAGATTTTTCTTTAATGAGAAGCTAACCAGCGAATGAGGTTGAGGGGGGGAAGGGAAGGGGCTGAGTGTTTCAGCCTTTCTGCTTTTGTTTTCTCCTTTGTTATAAAACTGTTGAGGTTCCAAATACATTATTTAAGATTAGTATGAAAATTTAATCTGAAGGAGGTTCTGGTTTTGCTATCCTAGAGTTTGCTATTACTTGGAAGATTTTTCTGCTGTTGTCATCTCCTTACTTCTCTTCTTCCCTCCTTTTATTATTATTTTTTTCTCACTCATCATCTTCCATCAGCTCCAGTTATTGTAGGTAGGCTTCTATGACAAAAAGGTGCTTTAGGAAAGAGTTCTGAAAACGGTCAGAATAATTTTACAGTGGGGCAATCCCTGGTGGATTTCCTGTTTGTCTGTTCCTATTCCTACATGAACAGAGCAGCAGAAATCATTGGGAATTCTTCTATTCCTATAGTGCAGCTCTCCCTTTGTAGATCTGACTGTGGGTGCGTTCATTTTATCCATACCGCTAAAACATACAGTGAGTGTCAGCACCAGAAGCTAACCCCCATTTGGAGCCAGTTAAATATATGTTGCTGATACAAAGCACCTTATCCTGGTAGTCAAGCAGAATAATTGGCTCCTTAGTACTTGGCTCATCTGATTTTATACAACATATAATCAAGATCTTATGGCTCCAGAAATTTAATTAAATGGAAACTCTGTAAGAGGTGCTAACTATGCTTTGAAGTTGCAACATGCTGACCATTCAAGAAGCATATTTGGAGAAGTGTATTTTCCAAGAAGTAAAGGTTTCTAAGTCCCCAATTTACAACATGAGCTAGGTTGTCTTTCACCTCTGGGTTCCTTTGTCTCAATCAATTGACACAATGAAAGTAACAATCAGACTACAATTACCAATATGAGGAATTTCACCATTTTAAAATGAAGGGATGAAAGTCTTCCATCATCTACCTGACCCACCACCTCCTGAAATACAGCTCTGCTTTGGAAAATTCTCCTCTGCTTTGTTGTCTTTTGCAAATCAGAGATGACCCTGGTTCTGCAGTGTTTTGCTTTTAGCAGTATAAATCTGGAGCATCATCACTAGTGTCAGCACAGAATCCAGGCCCTGGAACCTAAAGTGAGGTTTTTCATCTTTCTACACAATCATTAAAAGACTTCCTAAAAATAATAGTTTTGTAACTACAATCCAGCCCACTGAACTGAGTAAAGAATAGTGATAAAATTAGAGCAGAGTGTTACAGAACAATCTGACAAGAATCGTTCTGAGACTTTTAGCTGGTGTACACTGCACCGGTATTATTAATTTCTGATCAGCTAGCAAAAGTACCTCACCCAGGTATACCTAAGCAAGTCACTTTCATTTAATTTGCCTTCTGAAGGACATGACAGCATCTGTACATTTTGAGATGTAATTGCTGTTATCCTTCAGAGTTTTTTGAAACAAACACAATCATCCTCCTGAATTACTGACTTTCCATGACAATTTTTTGAGGTTGCATTGTTCTAAACTAATATCTTTCAGACAGATCCTGAATAATGTAAGAGGATAAAGCCCACATGAAAAAATCAAGAATTCAGAAATGAAATTTAAGCTGTCAAACTTTAACTTAGTTGATCTTTATTCCCTTAATATTCTTCAAACAAAACCCATTTCATTCTAGTTCATAAAGAACATTACCTTAGAGGCCATAATATCTCTGAATTTTTTTCTAGGTCGATTTTTAAGTTAAAGCATTAGACATTAAAAAAATCCACATTCTAAGCAGCTATTATGAACTGGATATATGAACTGTTGCCAGACGTGTGCTCCCTCCTTTTTTACGTTTTTTTTTTAATGTTTGTGCAGAAGAAAACAATTTCAGATCCAGTCCTCAAGCTAGATGTACGGGGGTAAAACAGCTATTCTCTGCAGGATTTAGAATGGAAAGACAAATTTCACGGAGGACATCTTACCACTGCTCTGCTTTAGAAAAGCAGCCAGACACATCCTTCAACCATATGTAAAGTGCAACAGCAGTTGCTCTGGAAATATTTCTGAGTGTCACTGGTTTGCATATTAAAGAGTCTCACCATTCTCAGCAATATGACAGAGCATGTTTCAAGTTCTTAAGTATTTCTTAGGGAAGCTTAAGAAGTAATATGCTTGGTGTAGAAATGCTGTAGAAATGGCTAGAAGGCCAAACTAATGGTCCTGCACATATCGCCAGGGAGAGGCCTGAAGTACCATGCTGAATTCTGGCTTCTCTTCTGGATGTCAGCACACAGCGTATTTGTCTCTGAACAAACTTCGGATTTTCATGGCTATTTAAATGGCGAGGATCAGAGAGGAAAGAACATTAAAAATACTTATCCCCCAATTTATTAGTAACTCTTTAATGCTGAGCCAGAGCTGACAGCTAATGACTTCTAATTCCTTGACTGTTCTGAAAGTGTCCCAGTCACGCAGCTGGCTTAGCAGTACTGGCTGAGCTCAGCCCAGTGGGAATGCCAGACCTCTCACTGTCTTTCATTAACTCTAATCCCAGTTCCTAAAAGGTTTAGGGGATAGCGTTTGAACTAAAACCACCTCAGAGTACTTGGTTCCCTCCTTCCACTTCTGTTGAGTCTGCAACATCCAGACTGCCCTCAGAAGGGTAGTTGTGAGGAGAAGCATGCTGAAGAGAGCAATGTGCCAAGGTATCTCCATAAAAACATTGACATTGGCACCTCCCAGGCAAGGAATTATTGGTTTTACTCACTTCTATTGTACTTCTGCAAGTGAGATGTGACCCTGGAGAGCTAACAGTAGAAAGTGCTTCTACTGGCCTGTACCTGTAGGTCACAGATGAGACTGGAAGCATTCAGACTCAGTTGAGATTTAGATTGGGACCAGAGGCTATATGAGAGCTAAGACTTCAGATTCAGTGTTAGTACAACCCTCTTGAGGTATGTTCACTGAGATAATCCCACATCCTCCCTACCCCAACTCTAATTTATGCGTGCATTTGCTTTGTTTGGAAAACTGAAATATTTTGAAGCAAAATATTTAGCAGGCCATTTTAGCAACATATAGTGTATACAGTTAGTGTGCATACATTACAGCTGCACCAAGACAATAAAATGTAACAGAAGCTCCTCTGGGAAGATTCCTGTCTCTGTATGTCAATAATCTGCATACTAAAGAGTCCCAAAGCATTCACTAGCATGATAGACTGGGCATTAAGTAATGGCTAAGTAGCCCTTAAGACAATACACAGAAGAAGCTCTAGAAACATTATGCTCTACTATAAGAAAAAGCTCAAGAAGCAAGGACACATCTCTTGTGGACTTTTAAGTCTATTATCTAAACCATTAAAAAATCAGATTTGATGCAATTTAGTTGAAGCTCAGATTAATGCAGGTTTAACTGGCCACATGGCAAACACAGCTTCTTGTAAACCAATTCCCTTAATTGTTTGAAAAAGGATTTTTTAATTATTAAGCTAATGCAGTTTAATTTCTGCAGGAAATGGAGCCGAATCCATCAGTGTGGATAAAACCTTTAAAGTGGAGTCCCAAAATTTAGAGAATTAAGTGAATAGAGTCTTTGCTGGTTTCTAAAAGTGCAGTTCCACTGCCCAGTGAAAGAGACTCTGCTCACTTCACAGATTACCCTGGTGTTTATTCAGAATCATGTGGCTTCAGTCAAAGCTGTTCTTGCAGGACATGAATATAACATGACACATGTAGTGTGAGAACACCCAAGTATAAGAAATTAGGACCATTGGATCAGAGCTCTCCTGTTTCTGCCCGGGAATTCCAAAGATTCCAGCATCTGTGTGGGTGCCATAGCTGTTGGTCTACTAAAAAACATCCGTGCCATTGGAGTGAGCATCTAGGAAAGGCATTAACTGGTATTCTTAGCTTTGTAGTCTATACTGAGACTCTTAACAGAAGTATTTGATTCTTCGCAGGATAAACGTTAGGACTGTGATTTCAAGAGGAAGGAAAACCCATCCATCCCTTGTACACGTCCACGAGCAGAAGCTCTGTTTCTTTTAGGGACAGTCAGGATCATCCGCTAATGAACAGCTAACTTTGCTGTCCTCGTAAGTTACCATAAAGGGTGACTGCTGGGCAAATGCCATTTGCAAAGGTCACATGCTGAATCTGTGGGAAAAATTAGATAGTTTTCTATGGGTTTTATGATATGGACTTTAAGAGCAGAAGATGTTTACTCTTCAGAATGGAGCAGACTAGGACCATCATTAGTTATGCTTTTCCAGCTTATCAGGCCTTTTAGCTGTTCTAAGCTGCATGCCTATACGGATTAACTACTACGAGGTGGAATTTCTTAGCCCGTATGGTCAGAAGGTGTAACCTTTACTTGATTTCCCCTTGCAGTGGGAGAGTATGCACTTTCTGTTGTTAGACCATTAGAGATTTGTACTTAGCGTCCTACCTGCAATGGATTTGGTGAAGTAAGAGGAGATGGAAGGCCATGCCCTGGTGACTGGCTGGGTTTCTGAGGGGAGCTGGAGGACTGTGGGGCCGGAGGCGGTTGGCTCTGGCTCTGGGACTGTGTTTGGTTCTGCTGGGGTGGCGCTGATGGCTGTGGCTGTGGCTGCTGGGTCTGCTGGGGTGGCTGTGGAGTCTGCGTCTGCTGACCTTGCTGCTGCTGCTGGCTTTGCTGCTGCTGTTGCTGCTGCTGACCTTGCTGCTGCTGCTGCTGTTGGTGCTGGAGCTGCTGAAGATGCTGAAGCTGTTGAAGCTGGGAGTTCAGGGATGAGGTAGCTGTGAATTCAAGAGGGGGAAGGGAGTTATGTAGGTTTCAGTAATACCTACTCTGTTAAAGATATTCTGGATTAAATTCTGGTTCTGTTACATTGTGGGGCACACTGCCCACTGAGGGCAGGTGGCCTCCGACTTCAGATTGTGGCAGGAAATTAATGAACACATTCCCATCAATAATAGCCTGTGGTTCTGCCAGTGCAGTTCTGTAGTAAGAGATGGACTTTACTGGAGGCAACGAAAGCAAACCTTCGGAAGGGCTACCGTTCTGCCCACAGGATGGGCCTCAGAGCTGACCAGCAGTATTTGCTCAGACAAGCTTACCAGTGAAGCCAATGGGAATTTTGCCTGCCTAGAGAAGAGGCCAACAGGATGTCACACTACATAGCATAGCAAGAACTCATAACATGAACTGGTGCTGTTATATAGAGGAGGAGAAAACCCTAGTTGTAAAATAAAGGATGCTCTGAAAAGAGCTTAGTCACATCTTTATACAGCAGGTGTCAGGAAATAAAACTTTCAGCTGTGAAATTTCTTGTGCAAGGTAGCAAAAATACCCAATAAAATGTGTGAGTCTCTGAAATTAGAACTGCTTCTTATCACTCACATCTAAAATCTATAAAGTTCCCCTTGTGAAATAGGGTAGGTATTCTACCTACGCTTGCACTGCTCACATACTCCTGGTAGTAAAAGTCTGTCGTGTTTCGCTAGCATGTGCTCCAAACGTGAGGCTTGGAAACTGGTGGCTCACATCAACCTGCTGGCACAGAGGAGCAAACTTTATCTCCCAGAGACACTTTCAAATTGACTAGGGCACTCATTAAATTCAGGAAGGCAAAAAGTGTGCCACAGGGATGTCACTAAGGAAGAACAGTTTTAAGCAGCTGCCAGAACATCACAGGAATCTGATGCTTTCTGGTGTTATGCCCTGAATAAGTCACCTGGGTCTTCGGCCTTACCCACTCTAATCAACATCTTAGGGTTTGCGTTAGATGGCTATGAGATCCCAAGAGGACCAGCTTACAAGATCATTGCACTACTTTGCCCTCTATACTGTTTTGCCAACACCTTTCTGTATTATAATTTCTACCAGCAGAAGCCAAAGTAAACTGGGTGTGAATCCAACTTGTTATTTTTAAAATGGTATTCAGATTTCATGGCCAGAAACTCTGTTCATCAAGTTATTTGCGGATTGGCAGATAAAGCCAAGTCATCTCCACTTTCTTTTCATGTTGACATCCCTATTTCAGCTTACCAGATGTCTATGCCCTGGGGATGAACCTGAGGTCTTGGTATGACTTATGAAATCAATGAGCCATAAACTGGAATAAGCAAAAGAAAAAAGAAAAGGAAAAGGAGAAAGATGAGGCAAAATGGGTAAACCAGAAAAGGCTGTATGAAGGAAAAGCAATAGGCTTGGTAGGAAGAGCTGTTGGTCATCCATTCCTATACTCATAACTGCTCTAAATTTTCTTTCACCAGAGGTGGGAATCAAACTACAAATAATGCCTTTACAAGAATTATAGTTATGTGTATGTGACTTCAACAAAGAACCTGAATAATGCAAAGAAGGAGGACTGGTAACACTGACATATTTCCATCAGGAAAGTTACTGATGGAAGTTTTGTGTTTCAACATAAAACGGAGTGACCATGAGATTAAAAACACGCATGGTATCTCATGCAAAAGAAGTAAAGGTGCCCTCCCATCAGAGGGCAATTCCACGATCAGAACTTGTACTTAAATGCCCCAAAGCCCAGAGAGTAGTAAGTGGAAATATAATCTAAGGCATATGAGAACAAAGAATGGAGAAGGTGTGTATACCAAGAAAGCAACTGCATAGACAATTATTAACCATAGTGTGAAGCACCTCAGATGGCAAGTAATACCATTCACCAATTTTGTCTGTAGGTATGTACACAGAGGCAGAAAGACCCTTCCCATTCCAGTGAGGAAAAACCTAATCTAGACCAGCTCTTTATCTTCTGCAAGACATTTCCTCACCTGTGATAGCTTAACAATCTGGACAAACCATTGATAACCAGAACCAAGACTTCAAACACAACATGCCCTTACTGCTTCCACAGACTCCAATACAGAAATGAATGCAATGATGCCCCACAGAAGCATAATACACATGGCTCATAGAAAGGAACAAAGGGGTTGCTTTATATCCTATGTGCATAACTGGACAGGGTGAGACAAAACTTTCTCTATAGCAAACTAGATATAGTGGGTTTTTTTTCTGTACTGCAATGGTCCCCAAACCCTTTTGCTCTCACAGGGCACTCTTAAAGGCCATGGCTTGGAAGAATGGATTTGTCCAAATACCATATGTTGTATGTAGGTCACTGGGTCATGTAGTAAGGGACAGGCAAAAGCATTCGAGGTGGAGGGGAAGCCATCTAATGAAACATTTTTGGAGCACAGAACGTGTTTGGCTCCTTGAGATATGCCTTTCAGCTAGAATTTGGAAAATATGGTCAATAATTAAAAGAATGCTGGAAATATCAATCTGAGATAACACAAGGTAAGATAGGACAGAGGGATCACTGTGATTCCGATAACATAAAAGTGCAAAACCAGGGCAGTGCAAAATTTTTGTCGATGATCTTACGGTATACAAAACTTACGGTATACAAAAAAAATCTGTTGATATAATATTAAAGATAAAAGCATCACTGCCTTGACTTCTTAAAATGGTGACATACAAGACATGAGAAGAATAATAAAGAAGCCCAAAGTGTAAAATAAATGAAGTTTCCTGACAAACATTTTCAAAACAAATGAAAGGGTGGTTACATTACATTGCAAAGAGTTTATTATTTTGTGTGTTTGCATGTAGCTCAGAGCAATCAGAAGACTAATATTTAACAATTGTTAGTATTAGTGTTCACCACAGAGCACACGATTTTCTTTTAGGATGCTTTCATTGAAATGTTGCCAGTGATACAAGTAGCCTTGCAAAATTGCCGTCTAAAGCACAGATACAGATACACAGAAATAGTACTGATCTGTTTGTTTACCATTGGACAAAAGTCCACGCTTACTGAAATGCAGTTTTACTAAATGTATGAATCTGCTTAAGAAAGAAAGACTATATTGTTGCACATGTTGGGATTTACTTGCTAGAACAGTCATCCTAATGGTGTAGACCTCAGTTTCATTAACGAGTCATGCCCTTGATCAGCTGTTGAATTACATTCTTAAAAATTAAATCTTCATTAAATTTTCATTCTCCACAAGACCAATACTCTCTTTAATGGACATTTTGATTTGCACATTCTTTCTCCTGCCAATACATAAAATAGGGGACAGAATCCAGAGGGAAGAAAAAGGGGAAAAAATGCCTCAAGAGCTTTTTTTTAACCTAAAATTTTGCAGGTTCAGGTCCCACTGAGCTGCTACTGTAACCGATGTTGAATGGCTACCACCAACATACTTCTGTGCATTGAAAATGTGAGCAGGTGCAATCACTCAGGCAACCTGAATTGTCTGATGAATGAAGAGGGTCTGAAGTTGACTTGGAAAACATCAAGTTTGTAAATTCTGTGGGCATGCCCAGCAGTCTCAGATGATGGCTTGATATGGAGATTTTTTCATTCCCCATCTAGGAGTGGAAAAGCTTTTCATTCAGTACTGTTCAATACTTGAATGTTGGCCGATGCAGGAATATCAACATCTCTACCATTCATTTTTGTACTGGAGGTGCATTCATTCTTACTGGGGTGGAAGGTGGTCCCTCAGGGAAAATTTTGTTGATGGGGAAAAGTTACTTCATGGAAAAGTTTCCAAGTTCATCGCCAGCAACTGCACAAAATTATTCAAATATCTTCTTGTCTTTTCATATAATTCCTTTGAAAAGCCGCTCCGAAGCTTGCTATCATGTCGAGCTATAAATTGCATTGAAGTGGCTTAGTGAGGTATGATTGTTTAACATGCTGTTGCTAAACAAACAGACAGGGAATTAGAAGAAGAACTGTTAGACCAGACAAGGCTTTCCCAAAGCCACACAGTAGGTGTACTGCAAAGGTGGATTTAGGGCTCTGGATCATGCCTGCAGACGGGTGTTCAGGCTGTCTGATTGCACTGCCTTTCACAATGCGTGTACTATCCACAGCAAGGGTTGTGTCATATTATTGTTTGTAATCAAATCCAATCCAACTCCCAGAGCTTGCTTGCATACCTCATCCATTATAAATCGTATACCTGTCTAGCATTTGTCACTTTCTGCAGAGCTTGGAGCCTGATGGAATTTCAGGTGGTACAACAGTGCTATGTCTGCATGTATAAAAGATAACATGCACTGCCTACCTCACAGGAATCTTTTTATGACTTACTGGCTAACAGCTGGGTAAAACTTTGACATATTTAAAGGAAAAGTGCCTAGTTCCTTTCAGAATTGCATTCAAGAATTAAAAAAGCTTGCAAAAAATGGCAAAAAAGTTCTTTCTGTGGTTAGAAAAGACAACATAAAGTACATCACTTTAAAAGGGAGATAATTAACTAAAAAATGCATGCGAGCTATGAAAAACTGTGAGGAAAATCCACAAACTCTGTGGACATTTCAACTTTCCTCAACAAAAATACATGTTGAATATATACCAGGTATCCAAGAAGCTGGTAAGAAGAACTTATACCTACAAGGAAACAATAGCAGGAGGGGTTCTCAAACTTAAGTTTTAACTATAATTTCTTGGTTGCTGCAGTGCCATGGCAGACTTCCCAAGGGATCACCCCACGTTCTATGATCCTACTTTAAGTGAATTATGCTTAGCCACAGTATCAAATCATTTACATTAGAATAAGAGATACGGAGTTAAGTGGTGCAAATGGATGGTCACGAGGCAGCGAAAGCAAACTTTCTGATCTCCCAGGTCACCTACTTCTATACTTGTCACAGACCTCAGACTACTTTAAGGACTTAGAGGAAGTTATGGTCTAAGGAACACACTCCTTGACTTCCTTTGGGGAATACCTTAGGCAAATACTGCTATGCATTTACAATATTTACATAAAATGTTTTCTTTTCATGTTTTTCTTGTGTCTTCTGTTCCTCTGCTGGTTACGTACCCAAAACTGAAATGAAACTAAAATGCCCCTCTGTCAAGCAGAGTGATGCAATGGGAAAAATTCACCTCTGATGCAACCATGCTGAAAGCAGCAGTCTGATCCATGAGAGGGAGAACGAGTGAATAATTTTCTTAGTAGGAAAACTGAATAGGCTCTGTCTTCAAATCCCAATCCTGGTTGTATTCACTGAAAGTAGTATCAACTGCCTGCTGCCTCAGACTGACATATTATTACGTAAGTATGGGAATGGATCTTGTTATATTTTAAATAAAAATATACATTTGAAAGTTTAATCATATTTCTCTAAAAAGCAAGGAACATACGTAAGCCCACAAATGTTTATATAATGAAAACAATGTAAAAATTATAAGTCTTTATTCACCTCTCATTCACAATATAAACTCAGATTCTTAAGACCTCTACAGCGCTTGGCAGAAGATCAAATTAATGTTCAGGGATTTAATTTGTATCTAGAATCTGCTCTTGTGGATAAGCTTCACATAATGTCTGATTTATTTTATTAATGTTTTGTGCATGTTTGTTTCATTGTAAAGAGGAAGAAGGGGTAGGAAGAATAAGACACAATTTTAGCCTACAAACTGTTGTGCTGCTCTATCCTCTAGCCTCCTATCTACATAATTGCATAGATGTTCTTCAGTGCCTTGATACAATGTACAATGGACTAAAAAGGAGAAAATCATACATTAAACCTTTTCCTATTTGACTGAGCACAGAACTTGGCTCTTGCCGTTTCAAGAGCCTAATGCCTTTTTCTATTTCCCCAGTAATGGAGAATGGATTTGCATTGCCTTAAACTGAAAAGTGTAACTAACTTCAGCATCTGGGCTTGCGTTTGAACTGACATGGCCTGCTTTTTTTTCCACCCTGTTGTTTCTCTTCTAATGAGGTATATGCCTTTCTTTTCTTTGAAACAGATTTCTAAAGACTGAATGCACATGCTCAACAGTCTAATGCAAGCCTGTGTTTACACTCTCTCCCTCCTGGGTAATGAGGGATAGGTTAGCCAAATAGCCTTTTGCATATGCTTGAATTTTCTTTTTAAGAGCAAAGTGTGAGTCACTTTAAATATGTTAGCATCCTCTTCATGGGGGGGAAAAAAAAAGGAACGGTTGGACTTGTGGCTGAAGAGATTAGTAATGGGATACAGAGCATATTATTTCTAAATCACTGGTTCATATCCAGTCTAGGTCAATACAGGGAACAAAAGTCACTGCACTTTAATGGTGCTTTTGAGTGTTTTCTACCTTATAGAAGATGTATTAGATGTATAGAAGATGTATTCACACACAGACACCCACAGAGAGCCTGCACTGGAGGCAGTCTGCCACACAATCAAGGTAATAAATTGATGGTCCCCCAATACCGATTAGGAAGATCATAAAGACTACGGCCTTGGATGGCATCAATTGACATCTTTATTTGCACTTTCAGCAGAGAGGCTAAGGATAGAAAGAGTAAAGAGACCAAGTCATCTTCTCCTTCCTAAAGGTGATCCCTCAAGGTTACAGCTGCAGAATGCAGATGGGGTTATGGGGAGGAACTTGCATTGCCAATGCTCCTCTGTACCAATTCTGCAGATAAACAGAGGGCTTAACTTTCTACTGTTGTCATATCCAGCATCTTTCATGAGCACTAAATTCACTTTAAAGAATATAGGCAATAAAAAGGAAGTATTAAGAAAACCATCATAATTTATATGGTGCCTGTGGTGTCTCCACATTTTGATGAATACTGGAACTTCCCTGAAAAATGATCCACTGCATTAAATAAATCTGACATTTTTTTTTCCTTACCAAACCATAAAATGTACAATAATCCACTAAAATTTTAAGGAAAGAAAAAAGAAGAAAAAGTTGTTGTTCTAGGTAGAGCGCTTGACTAAGTATCAGGGCAAGTATTTTTGGAATACTTCCCATTCTGAGATAATCTAGGGGCTATTTTCCTCTAGTTTATGACAACATTCTGTGAGTAAAGTTCCCTGAGTGTATTGTAAAAATTGCATTAACCTATTTAAAATGCCCAAAGGCAAGAACAAGCTAGAGAAATTAGACTTTAATAAGCCATTTGCTTCCTCAGCTCAAATGGGACCTTAGGCCTCATACTGTACAGATGGCTGAAACATTAACTGGAGTCAGGGTATCATCAAGACACAGGGGATCAATCAGGGAGTCATCATGGGACTCTCATGCAAAGACAGGCAATTAAAAACCCACCATAACATAGTCTGAGGGCAATGTAAGTGTTTGAATGCCAAAGGCTGGGTGTCAAGCAACCGATATCTAGATCTGGTAAACTCCTAATTTTACCAGCCTGTATTTTTTTTTCTTTTGTGAAAACATGACTCTCTCAGAGATCGGGGGCAGGAATCTTAACATCAAGTCCTTATGCCAGATAAAAGCAGTTTTCTAGTGTCCTGGTTTTGGCTGGGATAGAGTTAATTTTCTTCCTAGTACTTGGTATAGTTCTCTGTTTTGGATTTAGTATGAGAATAATGTTGATAACACACTGATGTTTTAGTATTGCTAAGTAGTGCTTACATAGTCAAGGACTTTTCAGCTTCCCGTGCTCTGCCACGTGCACAAAAAGCTGGGAGGGAGCATAGCCAGGGCAGCTAACACAACTGGCCAATGGGGTATTCCATATCATATGACGTCATGCTCAGCATATAAGGCTGGGGGAAGAAGAAGGAAGGGGAGGGACATTTGGAGTGATGGCATTTGTCTTCCCAAGTAACCGTTACGCATAATGGAGCCCTGCTTTCCTGGGGATGGCTGAACACCTGCCTGCCGATGGGAAGGAGGGAATGAATTCCCAGTTTTGCTTTGCTTGTGCGTGCGGCTTGTGCTTTACCTATTAAACTGTCTTTATCTCAATCCACGAGTTCTCTTACTTTTACTTTTCCGATTGTCTCCCCCATCCCAGTGGGGGGAGTAAGCGAGCAGCTCTATGGTGCTTAGTCGCTGGCTGGGGTTAAACCATGACATCTAGTTACAGAGAACAAGGCTGGTCCCAGATTGCTAAGAACGGAATAGCATTGGCAAGGAAGATCAAACTGAGTGGCACGGTATTCCTACAGATTGGATTTCCAGACCATATTGAGCCCATAAGAACGTTCTATGGACCAGAATTTAAGATAACCTCCCATTTCTTGGCAAAAAATCTGTGGGACTCCTTTGAAAGAAACGAATTGACAGAGAAAAAATGATCATCTAAAGGCTAACAGAGCCCAATATAAGATTTCACAGCTGAAGGGATGTGACAGGGAACAGATGAATGACACAAAGAAATTAAGTCTGAAACAACAGTCTGCTGACTCAGAGAACGTTGACCGTGACTCATAATGGACATCAGACAAAAGCTGGGCACCCTCTGCACACACAACCTTTAATAACAGGAACTGCAGCTTATTTTTTTCCCTCCTTGTCTCTTTCAAATGCTCTAATATTGATGTGAACCATAATTTCCATGGCACTTATGCAGACTATGTGTTTGATGTGCCTCGAACTACCAATGCTTGTAGAAAAAGCAGCGCAATGCCATACGGCCCCAGGAGCTTTGGAAAAGGTCGCGCAGAATCCTGTCCTGCAGTTCAGAGAACCATGGTCCCCAGTCCACCAGGTGCCCTGCCATTTCTGCTGGCAAAGTGACTATGTGAGACTTTGGGGCAAAGACTTTCCTTGTCAAGAGGAACTGGTTGAACTGCCTGGTGGCTTCAAATGGTGATTTTGCATTCTTTCAGAAAATAGATCCGCAGTTACATCTTCTATAATTGTTTATGGCAAATGGCTCTTGCGGCTA
>NW_009189706.1:21743-23205 GCF_000690835.1 Fulmarus glacialis
ATCCAGGTATAGCTTCAGCACTGGTTCTTTGAAGATCAGGAATTATTAGAAGTCTCTTCAAAGAGTCTTTGAAGTGAGTCATGTTTCCCTAACTAAAAGTGAAGTTACTGTAAGTGAAATGTACTGGGGTTTTTGTGCATGTGTGTGTTTGGGCTTTTTTTAAACAATACAATCGAACAGTGGATCAAAGTGTTTGTGGTTTAAAAGGTTGGCCTTGATGCTGAGCTTGTGGAAGTGTCCTGAGAATGACTAAGGACAATGTCACTTTCCCCCGGCTTCAACCGAGGGAAGTAGCAGAGGGTACCGTGCCCACCAGGTGGCTTGGTATGACTGGTTGCTTTCATCTCTCAGACTCTCTTTATATCCATGTTTCTATCATTTTCTGCTTCCAATCTATTCTGAAAGCTGGTAGACCTGAGAGAACTCTGTTTCCTATTAAGAACTCCAAGATTCAAGCAGCTGCAAATTCCGTTCCCAGTGTCCAAATTCCAGCTAGAGAAGTTAGCTGAACAGCGGTGAAAACAGGCCATGGAATGACTCAGAAAACAGCAATATGTACACCATAAGAAGAAAGGGAAAAAATGCAGCCCACCCCTGTCCTTTCCTTTACAATCAATAAAACTACAACAGCAAGTATGAGAACCAGGTGCAAAAGTGGCAGTTCTACCTTGCTGCAAGGCTGTGCACACAAATGCTCTGCTGGAGTGACTTAGGCTTCAACCTTGTTAACAACAAGACTGGCCTGGATGAACAGAGCGCTTTGGCTGGAACTCAGGAAAAAAAGAGAGTTTATGATCTTTGGAAGAAGGGGCAGGCAACTCAGGAGGACTACAAAGATGTCGTAAGGTTATGCAGGGAGAAAATTAGAAGGGCCAAAGCCCAACTAGAACTTAATACGGCTACTGCCATAAAAGACAAAAAAAAAAGTTTCTATAAATACATTAGCAACACAAGGAGGGCTAAGGAGAATCTCCACCCTTTATTGGATGCAGGGGGAAACATGGCAACAAAGGGTGAGGAAAAGGCTGAAGTACTTAATGCCTTCTTTGCCTCAGTCTTTAATAGTAAAACCACTTGTTCTTGGGGTACCCAGCCCCTGAGCTGGAAGACAGGGACGAGGAGCAGAATGAAGCCCCCATAATCCAAGGGGAAATGGTTAGCGACCTGCTACACCACTTAGACACACACAAGTCTATGGGGCCAGACGGGATCCATCCAAGGGTACTGAGGGAGCTGGCGGAAGTGCTCACCAAGCTACTTTCAATCATTTATCAGCAGTGCTGGCTAACTGGGGAGGTCCGAATTGACTGGAGGTTAGCAAATGTGATGCCCATCTACAAGAAGGGCCAGAAGGAGGATCCGGGGAACTACAGGCCGGTCAGCTTGACCTCGGTGCTTGGGATGGTTATGAAACAGGTCATCTTGAGTGCCACCACATGGCACATACAGGACAACCAGGCAA
>NW_009189707.1:0-3931 GCF_000690835.1 Fulmarus glacialis
GCTCTGCAGGGATGGGCGCAGATGGGGGGGCTGGGACCCCCATCGAGGGTGGCCTCTGATGTGCTGGGTTGGTCCTCCACGTTAGAGCCTGCAGGGCTGCTGGAGTCGGGAGTCCCCGCCTGGGAGGCAGTGGGGCTGGGGCTGGCTGCGGGCTGTCGTCCTCCTCCACGGCAGCCAAATGAGAAGCGAGGTGCTAGTTCATGCCTCAACCATGAACTCTTTCGGCCAGGACTGTGTTTTACTATTTGTTTGTATGGAGAAGAAGTGGGAAGAAGTCATCTGGGCTTACAGGGACTACAGAGCTGTTCGCAGTCATGGTCAAAATGATAGATTTCTGTGGCTTGACCCTTCTGCAGGACATGAGAGCATTCACCACATGACTCATTGCAAGTCAGCAAGGCAATCTGGGGCCTGCACTAGTTCAAGTCTAAATCAGTGTAATGAGAATAATAGTAACAACCAGCACAAACTAACTCAGGGCACTGATTTTGGATATAAAATCTTTTTACTTAGCTGTGTAGGTGCTCGCTCAAATAATAATCATCCAAATAAGTTTTCCTAAAATCACTTTTGTGCGTAAACACTTCTACTGTCTGAGGTAAAACTAAATCCTGAGAAATTGCAAGTATCGGAAGACAAATCTGGGCCACGCAGCACCCACAGTTAAGGAAGGTGGGACAGTGACCTCAATTTTGACTGAAGGAGACATAGCATCAAGATGGAAACACCGGCCTCAGACAAGGATTAAACAGTCAATTGTTTTGTTTTACCATCTTTCCCCTTTGCTGGCGGTGGATGTAGTAAGATCAAATTCTCATTTTTGAGAAGTGATATGATTTCAAAAGGGCCTTCTAGAGTACTTAAGGTCTGCATTTTTTACAGAAGGTTTAGTATGGTTAAAGATCTGATGAAATCTCCATTGGACATGAATTTCTGATTACTTCGATCACAGTGGTGGGAAGAGAAGAAACTGGAAAACAAATATGCTTTGTTATGTTAAGACACTTATTTTAGTCATCTCTTAGAAAAGGACAAAGGGGATGTGGCAGATCAGGAGGTAAGACTTCACTCAAATGTAGCACCTGGGATGCTTGGAAATGCCAAGCCTCACAAAAGGCTCAGACCTTCCTTCCCTAACACTTGATTCTAAATGGAGGGAAGGTTTTTTCATCACAACATAATCCCTCACCATAGTTGGGAATCCACGTGTTCTGCCCCTTTCTAGATGCAAACCTATCAGAGCAATTCCTCAAAGTCTTCTTGTGTTGCAGCTTCCATGTGACACTTCTAACTCATCTGAGAATATACGTGCACATTTCTACCAGGGGGTGAATCAGTGTCAGTGCCTGTGACTGCTGTAACTGCTCAGTGAGGACCTAGACTTCCTGAAGGATTTGTAAAGCCCATCAAATTATTTTCTGAGGACGTCGCATTTGGTTCTCGTTCTTTCCCTTTCATTTCATTGAAACGATCAGTACCTAATTGCATTAAGCTTTTGTTCTGCGTTAACTCATTCACGAGCTGCAAATAGATGTGTCTCTCGTGAGTGTGCCCCAGAGTGGGTCAGTAATACACAATAATGTTTTGTCTGAAAGCCTTGGTGCGAAGTCTGTCTAATCATGAGATGCTGTTATAATAGTACAATATATTCCATGTATAATTAATATATAGCACATATATATTACTTACACATATTATAAGACAACTCTGTAGTAGTATAGTGTCCTGAAGAGACGAAGACTGGAACACTAGTACCTGAATAACACCAGTCCTAGTACCAGAAGGTGTCTACAGGTAACCTGAAGCTCGTAACGACATGCGCCTCAATTTTGCCCTTCATGTGGATGTTTTCCCAGTGGTCTCTGGGTCATGGGAGCGCTGGCGAAGAGCAGTGGCGCGGGCTGCTTGAGCAGCAGGTTTTGGCAAAGCAGACAGGTTTCCTTAGCCTCCCAGTGGTGAGGTACCATGTACTCTGACCTTTGCTCTTTCAATTAAGGGAGAAGGTTTTTTTTAAAAAGTAGAAATATGGAATTTAGCCCCAAAATATCTATTTTTATCATCAGGATTCTGGCCTTGATTTTCAAAGCCACTTAACTTCCAATAGTTCTTATAGCCCACAGCTGGACTCCTTACAGATTTTAACTCACTCTAGCTGGATATCAGCTCTTAAAATCAGGTAGTCCACTAAAACCCAAAGTGTAAGGCAGCCACATTAGAAATCTTTGCATCCTCGTTTTTTACTTAGTATTTGTAACTCAAAATTGATACATAATCTAGACATACCCCATAAGGATTAAAAAGCAAAACAACAGTCCCATTGTGCGTCCCCCTCCTTTTCCCCCTCCATTTTTAAAAGCTGGGTTTGGTGTTAATCATATACCTAATTTGAAGAGGTTATGCACATTTCTACGGGGAGTTGCTACTCAGTATAGTTGAATTTGTCTTGGAAATGGAAGGGAAAACAGAGATGACCGTTTCAGGTCTCTTCCAATTTTGTTTTAAGCAATTTTGGAGCAATAGTTCAGATCTCTTTGGAAATAGCAGAAAAGAAGTACTAGGGCACAGGAATGGCTTTATGTGGTGATGACAGAGAAAGAGGAGAGGTAAACAATAATGGTGATAATGGCAATTATGAAAATAATAATGATAATCATAGTAAAACCCAGTTATTTTGCTTTTTAATTGGTACTATAGGGAGAGAGGAATTTTTGATTGGTATGTTTCTCAAGCCAAATTGCAAAAATTAACTGACTTCCTAATAAAAGCTTCCAGCTGTTTGAATGGGGCTACGCTCCTGCTTTCTCTTCTGTATCTTATATGGAAAATGCTTTCCAGAGCGCCTTGTGTTCCGTAAAAGCAAAGTAAGTTAAATGAAGGCATTTTCAGCTTCATGAAGCAGACGCCTAAAAGAAGAATGACATTTTTAAACTCTCTTTTTTTGCCTTATGAGATAGTGTGAATATTTGATAGTGCTGAGCGACAGGACCATGGTTCAGACAGACACTTGACAACATGCCTAATTTTAAGCTATGAATTTACCAAATAAGGAGCCAGCTAGGACTTGTGGGATCCTCATTCAGTTTTTAACCTGATGCAGTCATTTAAGGCAAAAAGTCTTTTGATATTAGTAACACTTTCCAAATGTTTTACAAATGTTTAGAGCATTTTACAAGTATTGGCATTGTCTTACAGGAGTGCTGTGTTTGAAAGCTTCACATTTGTGTAGCTTTCCATACAAGTACTTTTGCCATCTCTCGTACTATGAAATTCCGTCAACAGAAGTCAGAGTGAGACGTATTAAAAAAAAAAAAAAAAAAAAAAAAAAAAACCACCTGACAGAGAACTTGGGTTATCTTGACAGCATCTTGTTTGACTCGCAGGGGTGGATTGACCGCACAGGTATGTGACATAGCCCTGGTGCTACAGCTGCATCTCCTCTGTGAGTACTTCTGTACCTAGAGTCCAGTGGTCTCCAAGGGGGGTTGTGCAAGACAATCCATCAGGGTGCGGGAAGAAACCATTAGAACTTCAGTAATAGAAGCGTATAATTTATAAGTAAATAAATATACAGGTATTGGCAGGGGTGTGCTCAGAAATGTTTTACTGAATAGGGTGCACGATCAAAAAGGTTTGGAGGCCACTGCTACAGTCATCCCTCTAGGCGTATCTTTGCCTGCAGTCCTCCATGGAAGCAACCCTTGAGTAGTGAGACTCAGGAAAAATGAGCTAACCCACTTCTGATTGCTAATGGTGATTCCAGTTAAGCAAGTATGTGAGTGTTTCAAGGATTGTTCCTATTTACCCCTTTTATTTTTCATGTCATTTATGCTGTGATCAAAGTAAGCATGTAATGGATATGAAATGTGTCCAGACTATTTCTGCATTCAGGAGCATTTCTCCCCCAGCTTGCCTGCATTTGACGATGCACTTA
>NW_009189707.1:3954-22788 GCF_000690835.1 Fulmarus glacialis
TCCCTGGTCAATAAGGTTTCTTGTACAATTCCACACTGGCATCTGAACTAAGCCCTGCATCTAATTATAAGCAGTATTAGTAAACATAGTTAGTTATAAAAAATAGGTGATCCTACCTTAGACCTATCTGAGATTTTTCTCTGAGTTTAAAGGCAAACTCCAGCTTTGCCCATAATACCACTGCAGCCAGTTATCCCTTGGTCAATGTAAAGCTGATTGTAATAGCAAATACGACTGGATGTAAAAGTATCTCAGTAGCAGAGAGGAAAGGAAAAGGCAGGAGAAACAGATCTGCCAGAGATATTTGCACTTACTGACCTGTGAGACAAGTTTTAATTTCAGAATTATAGGGATGTGAAATGTCACCCTTTATGCACGAGTAAATGCCATGCTGCTGTGGCAGATTTTTTCCCTACTGAATCAAAAAGAGATATAACACATTAGAAAACCCCAGGAGTTTTGTCCTTCTGCAAGTCCTGATCTGGCTTAGAAGATGGTATTATTGCATTTGACTACTGTTTCTCTTTTAGCTCTCAGTTTTCACAGCTCTGTAGTTTTGCGAACAAAACTAGCCCTTCTGCGCCCCAGGAGGAGCCAGCTGTCTGAGCGGGAGCTGGGCTACGCAGCTGGGAGCCCGACTCCCAGCCTGGCGCCAGCCACTCTCTGAAGATCAACCTGAAATGTAGGCAAACAGCCATCTCAAAAACACAGGCAATTTAAAAGTGCCCAAAACTGTTCAGGGCACCGTGTCCCTGTCAGCACTTCCCTTTGGCTTACCTGGGGATTGATTTAATGTTAATTTGGCATTGGCTTTACTTGGGCGCTCACTAGCACTTCAATAATTTGGGGCTTCCATCCTCTTCACACATTTCGCACGCCACTGCAATTCAGAGACAAGAACACAGGCATTCGAGCACAAGAGATTATTAAAGAGAATAATGCTTTTTTTTTTGGTGGTGTTTTCATGTGAAAGAGGTTTAACAAAGTTACTATGAACGCTGTAGTTGATAGTGATAAGTCTCTACTATTACAATTTATAATTAACCGAGTACTGAATACTGCCCTAGTAAGGGCAAGGCCAACAGTAACGCAAAGTAGTTGATGTGAAAGTAACTCTTATTACTATTATTACCCGATACTACTATAAGGAAAGCTGAAAAGATACAAAGAAGTAGCTTGGATTTTTGCTTGCAAAGTAAAAATCAGTATTTCACGCCTTATTGTCATTTGCACTGGAGGCCCCCCCGGGAGCACAGGAGGGGTCACAACTGCAGGAGGCCCGAGTGAAGTGAGCTACCACCTAAGTGAGCTGGGGTCACCCCATCCAAAGCACCCCGGAAAGGGGGAAAGCTGTTAAGGAGAATCAACAGCCAAAACCATATACTTTGCTCTAATGAGTATAGCTGTAACAGAATTTAAGAATTAACAGAGAAATTTCCCTTTTCAAAATTAAACGATAGCTATAGATGTAAAGACTACACCTGTCCCTTGAGAAAGGGCAAATCTGGGCTTTTCAATAGCAGAATTAATTCCAAGGTTATGGTGGATAAACATGTATTTTCTTCTACTAAACTTTGGATGTAAGCAATACAGAAATACAAACATACATTACACATTCAAAGTTGTTTGTTTTGATTTTTTTCTTATTCCTGTGGTATCACCAACCACAGCAACGTATTAGATTAATTTGCATGGACCGATCCCAGTTACAGAGAAACGCTGAAGTATTCAACAGTCTATTCAGACAACCACAACACGCTTCTCACGTGTCAGTTGCCACACACAAGACTGTTCTTTCCCCCAGCACAACTGCAATTTAAGAAGAACTGCACACTACACCATTAGCTTCCTACAGAATACAAAGGACAAGAAGGATTTATGCTTGATTGTTGTATTTTCCCCTCCATAAGTTATGAAAATATCTTTCAAAAAGGAATCCAAAATAATCTGTTGTACAACGTATCTTCAACTTATAAACACATAAAAATCTGTTTCAGAGTACAAAACAGTATTAATACAGTAAGAGTTTTATTTACATTATCAGTATGGGATATCAAACTTTTTACATGTACACTTCAGTCTCTTCCTTCAGAAGGGCCAAGCTTCCAAACAGCAATTTTTTTGAAGGTATGAATTTTAATAAAACCTTCAAATGCTGACAATTTATCAAATGTGTACTCAGGAAACACACTGTACATTTGCAAAGTAAATTAAAATGTGTAAAAAATAAAAATAACTTAAGAGTTTTTAAGACACTGCTTATCTACAGTCTCTTTCAGACTAATTTCAGTCATCATTTCTTATTCTCTTTTTATCAATATAGATTATTTCATGGCTCAGGAGAGGCAGGGAATAGCTTGTAATTTAGTATTCAGCTCAGGTCTGATCCTGCAAAGTTAAAAGGAAGCTGAGGAGAGTTGTCTTGATGCTGACACAGCATGTTCAGACTTGGCCTCCTAGCCTACCAAAGTAGCTAAAGCAGTAAAGACCATACTCTCTTTAGCAAAGGCCTTTGTAGCATATCAATCTATTCAGTCAGTGGTTGATATTTTGTTGTACTCAGTCACTATCATATTCCTCTATTTTTAATTCGTCTTCCTCCATGATTGCTTGAGCTGCAACAGGCTGAGGCTGACTGCAAGGTAGTTCACTTCCACTGCACTGGCTAGAAGAGAGAGGGAATCCATCCGATTCGTTCTCATTCGTTCTGTTTTTCTCCAGCTGTACAGCCGTCCCCATGGCATGCACATCGGCACGGTCCCCCTCAGAGCTAACAAATAAGTCTGGTATCCCAGGATCTTTGTCAGTAAGTGTTTCAAGCTTTAACCTGTAAAATTATCATTGCAACAGTAAGTTACCACAAAAAAACCCATCTCCTGCTCTCTCACACAGAAGCTGCAATAGAGAAGACTGCCCGTGTACCACACAAGTCACCCCTGCTTCACTGATGCTCAACAGCTTTCACGTTTTCTGGCAGTAATACCCGCCTTCAATCACACTTAATTCAAGCTATACACATTCTGTGCTTACATCACCAACTTCAGTATTATGTTTTTACAGATCTGCGCACATCTTCCAGGTGCAGATACTTATGCCCAGAACCCAACACCGTACAGCTGACATGACAGCCTACAGAAGACACGGGAGCTCCTCTCGGGGAAAGGCTGCCCTGCACAGCCTCAAGCCACAGCAACAGCAAAACACCAGAGCACGTTTGTGCTCCGTCACTCTCCCAGTACCCGTTGTTGCTTGGATTTTCTTTCTTATGGTGACAGTGGTTTTGCTTAGCTTTACTCACGCACATGAACTGCTAACAACTAAGTTACTGGCAGAGTAACTTATTAAAATACCTACATTTCTCTATACTTCCTTTCCAAAATAGTGAAAAAATGAAAAAGGATTACCATGTTTTCAGGAGAAAATTACCCCTCAGATAAAACTCTAAATGACACACACACAACTTATTAATGCAGATACAAAACATTTATCAATATTTAAAGGTATGCTGCAGACAAAATTAATGGTATAAGGGAGTCTACAATTAATTTGTAAAGTTACAAACATTTTGTCTTAGACTAGAGAGATTGCAAAGAAATACACTCCTTGGGGACATGTTCCTTTCTTCCTGACTAGCAACCAAAATGGCTTTTAATACAACTGTTGGGGAACAGGGTGGTTCTTGGGTAATACAGCCTTTACCTTGCAGGCCAGTGTTTCATAGTGAAACTCGGTCAGCAATACCACAGTGATAAATAAGAGATGCTTTGTCAGATGCCCTTACAAACTCTCTCTCTTGGTTAAGAGATGAAAGAGTTAGTCTCATTCCAGTTAACTGTCACCTTGATCCTTTATTAGAAAAAGACCATCACAATTAAAACTTCTTTTTATTTCAAAGATATCAAAGTTATAGAAATGTAACTGAGGCTCCACTAGTATAAATGATACCTATGATTCAGAAGGCTCACTAAAATCACAACATAACATTTACAGGTCTTTTCCAGCCTAAATGATTCTATGACTCTATGTCATGCCATGTCACCCCATGAGCGCCACACAACCTGTAAGTAGAGCACTGGAGTCTCACAGTTGAAATAAACAGTATTTTTTCAGCATTTAACATCTAAGACAGAGGAACGTCAGTAGCTAGAGTTTTGTTTAGAATGCATTTTTTTAATAAAAGGTTTACTAAGTAGGTCTGACAGGCAAAAATTCCACAAAATAAAAATCAGTGCTGCTATCCAATTTCAGGGGAAGCACTCTTAAAATATTTTGTAGTTCCATAGATATACAACTGCTTCAAAGGAAGTAAGAATAATTCCCCATCCTACTTTCTTTCTTACACTCTAACATGCATGTGAACACAGAATGTTCTATCAAACTTCCAGATTAAAGTTTTATGTCATGATAAGCAATAGGCAAAGAATGCTATACTCTTTGCATCAATTCAGTTTTATTCTCAAGTAAATGTTTTTGATTGTAAAAAATAATTTTATTCAGATCATGCACTGGAGAAACATAGATATGCCTAGGACAGAGCTGCTATTTGATACAATGGAAAAGAAAGCTACACAAGGATTAAAAGCAAGACTATAGTTAAAATGTTGCTACTAACATTGTAATGATAAATATAGAAAAAGTTTTAACAGGCAAAATATAAAATTATCATGCTGCAAGTAAGGGAAAATGTCACATCATGGATGTACACTGAAGATGTTTCTCTATGAAAGTGTTCTTTTCCTCAACATATTAAGAAAGAAAGAAAGTCTTATTTTCTTTAAGAAAAGACAGAAGTCAAGTTTACCTTCCAAAATGTCTTTTCAGTGGTAGCCTCCCAACGTCTTGGATAAAAGCAATCTGAGCTAAGAACAAAGAACCACCAGTATCACATTGGGTAGATCATAACGCACACACAATTAGACATACTGGAAAATGAATAATTTGTAAATGTAGTCAAGTATTCCTGTATATATTTGCAATATTTTGAATACCAAAACACTGTGCATGCATATATGTAATATTTTTTTCCAAACTGTTTACCACATTACCGTAACATGTTTACGGATTGCCTACACATAAAAAAGAAAAAATCCTGACATTCATCAACTGTGTATTTACGATGTAGAGTTATCATTCCATAGCCTACAAAATTAATTCATCCTGATGTCAAGGCCTCAGTTAAGACATGAAGCCTTTTATTAGAAGTAATTAACATAGCATAAGCGACCCAGCTGTCTAAATGGTAATTTTTGGATTATGTACCATACAAAGTAAATTTTTCCTCATGAACTGTCTGCTATTGGATTACCTCAGGTTACACATTTTTTTAATGCACTGCAAACTTGGATTTTGTTTACTTTATCTGGGAAAGGCTTTTTAAAGCCTTTTAATTCTGTTGATGTTACTGGAAAGGGATCAGTAAGCAATGAAGATCTAGTTAATATTGCCTACTAGGTTTCCAAAAGTCTTCTCACTAAATCCTCTAGTCCATTTAAAAGAAGCCCTAAGCCTAAGAGAACAACTTAATCAGTAAAGTTTGACAAATAATTAATGAATAGGAAATGGGGAGAGCGGTATGAGGTAATAGTTAACTCTTGCAATGGAAAAAAGTTGCCAATACAGTTCTGCAGAATCTGCAGATCTGTGCTAGGACCTGGGCTATCCAGTACATTCTTAAACGTAACCCTGTGAAAAAAGGGGCTGAAGAGGGAGATGAGCAAGTTTGCCGATGCCACCCAGTTAGACAAGCTAGTAACGACATGGGCAGACAGAAAAACTGCAAGGACCTTAAGAGGCTGAGTGAGAGGGCAACATGATGAAATTCAAAAGTATACAGATACCAGAAATCCATCCAGTAAAAAAAAAAGGGAAAAACTATTTCAAATACTCCAACGTGAGGACTCCATCTTACACATTTATACAGCATCACATGAGAGAGATACTTATTTTAATTCTTTCAGTTACGTAAGATTTAAAAATGTTCTTGATGTTGTTTCAAACCTAACAGGACAGCTTTAATTTTGGCTATGTTACTAGAAACATTTTTGGGTATCAGCTATATGCATTTACCATTAGTATTTTTTTTACTGAGGCAAAAGCACAGATAGTATTGACATTTTGGGTTACAAAATTTTTCAGTATGCTTTACTTACAAAAAAGAGTCCAAGATCAAGAGTTACACCCATCTTACCTTGGTTTCTCATTGGATTTGCTAACATAGCAAGATAAGGCAATAGCTCTGTCTGAAGACACTCAGGTGGTAAACAGAAGCTTGAAAAGAGAGATTTTGCAGCAAGGCAGTTTTCTTGATACTGTAAGAGTTGGGGGAAAATGAAACAACTAAAAAAACTGGTAAATCATTATTAATGTAGATATTCGGTACTGTAAAAGACAGACTTCCTTCTTGCCTGCTGGATGACTACACAGAAGCTACTGAAAAACAAGACCAGAAAAAAAGATAAGCAGTTACAGTTAACATATACAGACCATAAAAATGGTAAATTCCTTCATTTTTGCCTTTTGCTGGGCATTAAAATTTCCAGAAAATATGTATCCCTTGATTATAGAATTCCTCACCCATCCAGGCCAATATTTTTTGCCAGATACGGCAAGAGAAGTATTAGTTCAAATGTAAAAAATTGCCACGAGCTTTGGTATCTCACGAACAAGCTATTTCTGATAAACAAATAAAACATAACAGCAGTAGTTTGTTAAACTTACACAACAGTTTAATGTGATTTAAACTGCACAAAAACTTAAACTTACTTTTAGGAATATAGTATTTCAACACTAATTGTGTTTCCATTAACTTAGGATTAAGATTCTCCCAGCAGTGTGCCAACTTGGACATAGGAATCAGACTCTGTCAGAGGCCTCCAATTTATTTTTCCATTAAAGGAATAATACAAATATAACTCTTCAAGCCAGTGCTTTTTAGAAGTAGCTTATATCAAAATAGGATATTTGACAGGTTTAGCACTGTAAGCAAATCTGATCTATACTACTCGTCATACCTTATGAAAAAAAAAAATTAAAAAAAAAATTTAAAAAAAAAAAATCAAGCATTTACCTTTTTATTGATAAAGAACCACTGGGGTTTATGTAAAGGCCGGAACCCCATCCCTCCCTGGTGGTGGGCAAAGGCTCTGGATGTATTCGAATGTATCACCCCTCGGGTAGCCACAGATGCACTGTATTTTTCCATCACAAGGCGTGTCTAAGAGAGAAATCGGGCATTATGTGAAACCAAGGTCTCTGTACAGTGCGTCTCATTTGAACTAAAACACACTCTGTAACTGCAGTGACACAACACGCCCAGAATATGTTTAGATTACTGTGAAACTTTGAAACTTATACTCAAAGCAGCTGAAAGAAAAAGCTAGCTCAGTTACTTCAGGGAAAAAGGATACAGACTCCAACACATTTTTAGCGTAAATATGTTCTACTTAAAAATGCTTTGTAGAGTATTTTACAAACACTATAACCTACTATAATAAAATACTGACGAAAGTTGGACAAAAAGTTGGACCTGCATTTCTTCTATAGTTGATTACTTTAGCATTCATTAACTATTCACTGTCACCTATACTGTAAGTTTGAAGTGATATAGCTTAATTCTTATTGAATTGTAAGAAAATTGCTTTCTACCATTCATAAACACTTAAGAGAAAAATTCAGCAGCTCAAAGAGTTCAGACTATTAAAAAAAAAGTATGTGTGTATAAAAAGATGACACTTACACTCCAATTACTACAAAGGACATCAGCGGTGCTCAGATATTCACTGGCTCTCACTACATCATCTATATCAGAAAAAAAGTCTACATAGTTCTGGTGAAGGTATAAATTAAACATGCTTCCAGACATATGTGATTTTTCCACAATATCCTATTAGGAAAAAAAAAAAGTTCAAGTTTTACACAGTGTATAAGGAAAAGCATCCTATAAAAGTTATGATGCATTTAGATGGTTAGGGAACTGGCACACATGATCTACAAAGTGATGCTTATACACAAAAGGGAGGTTGGTTTGCTCCCAGAGAAGGCTCCCAGAGAAGGTGGGGATGGAGGGGCAGAAGCCATTGCTGTCTTCAACTCTCTTAATGGGTGGTAGCAGGAAGGTGAACTCGGACTCCTCTTGGCAATGCACAGGGAAAGGATGAGAGGTAACAACCACAGGCTGCAGCAATGGGAAGTCCACCTTCCACCACAAGTCCATCAGTGAGGTGAGAGGATTTCTATCCCTGGAGATACTCAAAACTCCACACATCAAGAGCCTGGGACCAGAGGTCCCTTCCAGATTAATTATTCTGTAACTTAGACAGATTGAGTACACATATATTAAGAGCAGTGACAAAACCACTGTGCTTGAGAATTTGCATCAATCACTTACAGTTTGTTTTGGTTTGCTTTTTTCAAACCAAACTGGAATCAAATAGTTATTGCAGATGTACCTCAGGTTGAATAAGCAAGGTGTCTCGACGGTATTCTGATAAGTGATCAGGCAGCTGAGGAAATTCTGATTCTGACATTGGTTTTCCTACAAAGGATTTCACAATTTTTAGTCTTTTAGTATCAGAAATGTTGTTACATTTCTGCACATAATCAAAAGAGCCAGAAGAAAGAGACACACATTTCAGATTAAATATTCACAGTTAGAATAAAAATTAGATTGGAGCAAGAACAGAGATGTATAACTGAATGAACGATAGTTTTCACATATATTGAGCTTCATTTTTAGCAACTGTCAATTCCATCAGCAACTAGATTACACCATTTTCAGTTCCCAGAAAGCTCTTGATGCAGGCATAAGTACTTAATTATATAGTCAATATTATATACTCAACAACAAGTAATTAGTTACATTATACTTCATATAACAAATTTCACCTAATTCTTTTCATATTCCCTCATCGCACTATTTTTCCTCAGTTGATTTTGGAACTGATATTGTGAATTATTCCTGAAATGTGGACAGCCAATGGCATTATGGATCCTGATTTAGCTGAGTGCATATAGTACTAGTTTAGCAAGTATCAAATGCTTACAAATTAGTTTTTAAATGTTAAAAAAAACAGTACTGTAACCACACACAGGGAGCAGACAGGTTCTGTAAATTTAGAGAACCTGAGTGTATAAACAGTAGAACTTTCAGTAGTAGTAAGGTAGAAAGTATTTTGGAGAGGTGGAAAGTGAGACAGGGTATGGCAGAGAAGTGGAAGAGGTTTTCAGGCCAGAAAGGAGACAACACATATGTCTGTTGAAAGAAACAAGAGTTGAGACAAACAGGGAGGAAAAGACAGCAGGGGTCAAACCCATATACACAAATAAGGGAGGCAGTAGCTATGAGGCTGCAGGGCTGTTCTGCTTTTGTACAAAGCAACAGATCTAGCTTTGTGTGCATGACAGCACGTGGACCTAATGCAACTAGAGTGACGTAATTTTATTACAGACGTGTAGTACATCTTAATGACACATTTATTTACCTAATAGATACAGACAGCTGCAATCTCAATTACGACAAACTTTTATTACTGTTTTTATACTGTTATTAATGACCAAACATGCAAATTAGAGCTCACCCTAAGCCTTACTTTAGCAAATCTAGCTATTAGCAGCTGACATACTTTGCCCATTGAAAGGAAGAGTAAGTCAAAGTTTTCTTACTTTTGCAGTAAATTATTTTCCCCAGAGCATGGAAAAGAAAGATGGAAGCATCTTTGCCACCAATAGCTTGTATCTCCTGATCTTCTGAAATATCAGATTTACTTTTCTTTCTTACTTTAGATTCTGCTGCTGCTGCTTCACATTTTAGCGTGGAGCTCCTTTTCTTCCTTGACCAAAACTCTTTCTCCAATGAGCAGTCTATCAATAAAAGCAAAAATACAATCAGGATAAAGTACATGAATCCAAAAACGTTTTCTATTATATTACTACTGCTAATGTTCTAAACAAACAAATAATAATAAAAAAAAGAACTGAAAAGGTTATATAAATAGGGGCACTAAAAGAAAACTCATTCATTAGGAAGACAACGCAGTCACCTGAACTAGCATGCTTCCTTCCACTTCTGTCCCTTAAGCCACAACTAAGGTGCCAAGTACTTTTATGAATAATAAGTATCTGTCTTTAAAAAAAGCTTGCTTATTTGTTCTAGTTCTGATGCGTCCCCAACTTGCCTTTCTTAAAAGCTGCTTCTTTATAAAAGTGCGAATATATGTAAATTATATTTCAGTTACATTCTGCTCATTTATCAATTTATCTTCTATTTGCATTATCTGTATAATACCTTCACTGAAATATACAGCAGCAAAGAAAACATTTCATTTAGGTGATTCTTCCTACAGCTTACTAATTTCCACAATGTTTTGAGCTCCAAGGAATAAAACCCTTCTTCTACTCTAATTTAAAACTCAAAAATTTTCACCCACAATTTGATTTAGTGGCAGGTGAATGTTCCTTACGGAGCTAAGAGAACTTATCCTTTAAGTATTTATCTTTCTTTTCTCTCAAAATTACCATGGATCCATTTCACCCATTAATACTACTACAAAATTAATGTATCACTTGTGTTTACACATATACACAAGTGAAGAAAGAAATTATATATATGTAAAAACTAATACTGCATTCTCAGGAGATCAGCAAGGAGGTGAGGTGTCTCCAAAATTTACAAAATATCACTGGCTGCCAATCACTTACCTAACTGAAATGCCTGAACAACTGAAAAATTTCTATTCAACATAAAGGCAGCTCTTCTCAATGTGTTACAGAAAATGCAAGAAGAGAATGTTCAGTGTGGTATGACGGGAGTACATGATTCTGAGATGTCATGTAGAGAAGCTGTCAAGCTTTTGTTTCTCTCAAGTTCTCTTCATAACTCTCTCACGTTTTTACATTTCCAAGGTAATTTATTAAAAATTACACAAACTGGTCATTTTAAGACCATTTAGATTTTCTACAGTATGTAGAAACTACTTAGTATCCAGCAGTGAGCTACTGCAAACTTTTCTCAGGTAACCTACTATTTATTAACTTAATAGGGTTATCATCAAAATGGTTTTACTGAGAGGAGTTTTATATTTTTCTGATTAACACAGAACAATACAAACTTAGTATACTAGAAGACAACATCAGGAGAATTTATTTTCCATGTTTCCAAGTTAAACCTAGAAATGTGACTCTCCCTCAGGTAATTTAACAGACACAGCTAAGTTAATTTCAATATACTCTAAAACTCAAACTACAACACTCCCTCTCACAACAAGGGCTTGAAACTACATTTAATCCTGTATTCCATGAGCACATTTTCTATTTCCAAGGTGGATGGGAGAGAAAATGAGTAAAAGCAACAAGATCATTGCTAGCTTTACAACATACAGCAGAACACAACTGTTGAATTCACTTCCTTACTTCTAGGTTGAATATAAATGCTGGCACCATCTAATGGTTCTTAGAACTACACATGCCAGTGTACTGCTTTTAAAAATCATAGATTATGCAACTCAGAAACATTGGTTTCTTAACAATTATTGACTTCAAATGCTTGTAAAAGACATGACAGTCTTTCTTTTGATGTTGAAGCGTTTAAAATAACCCCAAACTAAATCTGATTTGAGCATTGTCCAACCAAGTACTTTGAAGACTACTAAAACTCTGAACTTCAAAATTATTCTGTAATACACCCAATAACTTCACAGTAGGTCACGCCACTTCACAGCTTTTCAATTTACCAACAGCTGTAGGAACTCCAAAGCAAAATCAATCATTACAGAAATGCTGTATACAAAGTCAATGGGCTATTTCAGAAATGCTTTGAGGGTAGAGAAAAGGACATGGAGAAGTATAAAGAACCAAGCAACAAAAATATCCCTTTCAAATTAAGGTTGCATCATAAAAGCTTTTATCAGGAAAAACACACCAATAGCAAAGATATCAAGAAGAAAAGAGGGCATTTCATTAAATTACAGTAACACATACATAGCAGATGTTACTCGGTTTTAAGACTACATATAACAGTCATGAAATGGAACATTTTCAGCTTAAAACAAACAAACAAACTTTGTGCCTTTTAGTCCTGCTCCACAGCAGCATGTCAAAAATGTATTGCACAGCTTACCTAGCTGTGCTTCAACAGTGAATAGAATACCTTTACAGGAGAAACAGTCAAAATGTCATTCGCTTAACAAAATCATAGATATTTACCTTTCATAGAAGAAAACTGAAGACTGTTTATTGCACTTCTTATATCACCTGAACAACCTCTGCAAAGCAACTCCAGAGATGTTCTATCAAGAGCATAATTCTTTTCTCTGTTCTACAACGAAAAGCAACATTTAAAGTAATAAGAAAAAGCAGGAAGAGGAGTATTTGAATATTATTCTGGCTGTGGGGACCCACCTCTGATACACACCATAAACAGACTACATGAGCACCCACCACGTGCTCAAACTGTGTAATAACTGCTAACTTTAAAACATTTAATCCCTTTAATCACATTGCCACATTCTATATAGCAATATTAAAGAGAATAATGCACATAATTCTTTCCAAGGTGTCACTCAGTATTAGACTTGCTTGTAATCAAAACAGTTCAGGAATAATACAGGATTTAGCTTTGTGACGTCTTCTGGCCTTGCTGGATACAATGAAAATTACTTCTATTCCTATTATTTGTTTCATATATATAGTTTCTGTAAAAGGCAGAAGAATTTTCAGAAGTAACTTTGAAGACTTAGAACAAGGATCAAGTGGAACTAATCTTAAAAACAAGACATCTTTCCAGTTTGTTCCTTGTGTTCTGTTGGGGGGCGACTGGTGGAGTTTTTTGGGGGGTATGGGGGTCTGCTATCAAAGATCAAGAAAATACAGTAACAAATATAAATAACATATTTCAGATATAAAAGTCTGAAATCTTTTGGTCCTGGCATTGCACAGAAGTTATCAGTTTTGACAACTTACCATACTAGCTTCTGCTGCAGCTATTCGATTAAGAACTTTCATCATATTTGTTGGTGCAACAGGCTTGAAACTGTTGAATTTCATTTAAAAAAAATTGATTAGTTTCTGACTTCTCACTTATTTCAATCAAGTTTTAATGAGATAAAAGATCTTACCTAATATTGGATATACACAACTCCTCTAGAATTTCCGTTGGGAATAGTAACCTCTGGTTGCTGTCTCCACTGAAGTTATCTGAGGTTATAAATATAAGGGGACATCTACTTGTACGAACAAATTTCCTAAATTGAAAAATAAGCAAGTATAACAAGAATCAAACTCCAGTTTAACTGCAAGTGGCTAAAGCTAATAATTAAAAACTTATTTGCAACTGACCTGAGAATTTCATGTAGACTGCTAGGGTCTCGATAGAATTGGTTAGGTATGTCCTATTCAAAACAAATGAACTGCTGTCATTACATTCAGATGTATATATGCTCTCCCACAGACTGACTGTTATGGCACACTATGTTGCTACACATTTTTTCTTCCTAGTTAGCTTGCTTTCAACTAAATTTGAATGTGGCTAACAGTGAAGATAACCAGGGGGAAGAAAAACGAAAGAAAAAAAAAAAAAAACACAAGGCATAGCATTTCTTTCTTTTATTATGAAAAAAAAATTATCTAAAAAGAAACATTTTCTTTCTGTCCTTGTTTCCTAAGAAACAGCCTTGGGTGATTACACTGGCTACTAGACAGAGTTTTACTCAGAGGATAAACATTCAAGGTAGCAGTTCCACTGAGGAAGAGGGCAGCATTTACTATTTGAGATATGAGAGGACTACACAAGGAAGTGACTTCAGGAAGAGAAGTCACAGAAAACTATGCTTCCTAAATCCTGCAGTACATCACATTACTCAGCTAGAATTTTTATCTCATCTATTATTTTTCTTGAAAGTTCACAGACAACTTGACTATCATAACTTATAAAATTCCTCTGTCAGAAAAAATGAAAAGCTCAGAAAGAAAATGCTATTGAAACACCCTACTGAATAAGTAAAAATACAGTCTTCTCCTGTACTTCCCGTTATGGCTTACAAACCCTCGGAGTTCACATCTTTGCCCTAAATAACTTCCCCCGCATAAGACCAGGGAATGCTAAATTTCAAATGCTTTCTGATTGTATTAATTCTCACGTATCTTCTACACTCTCCAGCATCCTTAAGTAACAAGAATAGTGGGGTTTTTTTCCCTCTTCCTGTTTATACACATATATATTTCTAGAAAGCTAATAATATAGAAACATGGGTATGACTTTTCAATATTGTTTGGATCTACATTTTGATACTCTGTTACTTACTTCTGTACACAAACTAGTCTCCAATTTCTGCCTGACTATTAGCTTATATAGTTTAACTACAGGTAGAACTTGGTTCTAGCCTGCTGTAGAGACTCAAAAAGTAACAAAGAACTCATCTGCTGTAAAGCAGACTAACTTTTGGCAACACCAATCCACTAGCTGAAGCTAGTTAGTATGTCAATATTATAATAAAAGGTACTGTTTTCAAAGATTTCACAAGTTTTCACTTACTTCAATAAGAATAAGCTTTTTATCATTTTCTGAGGACTCCCCAAGCATCTGAAGTTTGTTATACTTATTTGCTCTTAATAGAAAATCTTGAAAGAGAGCTGCTTGGGCCTGACTCGGAAACGTATGAAAATTTGAGTCTGAAAAAGAAAACTAATTAAAAATATGTATTCTATATTATACCAAGTAGAATATAAATACCCACAAGAACTAATATCCACCCATGCTATTTTCTGACAGTAGCCATTGAACACCAGCAGCCAAGCCCTTTGGCAAACACATTACAACTACAAGAGAATTTTTAAAAGGTAGCATTCAGCTGAGGACCCAAACCAAGAGAGACTTACCTATTTTTATTTAATTGGCTCAAATGATATCCAGGCTATTACATAGCTCTCTATACTGATTTCAATTGCAAATTATTTTGGCGTAAACACTGTAAAAAAACTAAATCCCTTTTCGCATAAAAGCAAAAGAAAGATTCTTATTAAACACTAAGGATCTGACTTATATGGATGTGGATCTGACTTCATATGTGACAGAGACATAAAAGAATAAAAAATACAGAATACAAAAATCACAAAAGTGACTGGAAGGAAAAAAAAAGAAAAGAAAAAATCAAAACACTTACCGTGGCCAAACATATTTCTTAAGTCTTCTTTTGTAAAGTCTAAAGATATCGGATTGGTCCATTCTTGCACCTGAACGCCAAGATCTTTTGCTAATATTTGTACAGTTGCAGTCTTTCCACAACCAGGAGGACCAGTTAGCAGCAAAACAGAGCCATCCTGTCACAGGAAAAAAAAAAAAAGAAAAGAAAAAAAAAATCCCAAACATGATAAAGACAGACTGAAAGTTGGCTGAAGATGAATATTGGTTGAATTTCTTCTATAGCTTCTCTGGTGATGATTCTCTTTTCCCAATAAAATCTGAGTTAAATATTTTGTGTTATTAATTTACCTGATGAGTATTCAGACAGAAAGAGTTAGACCAGAAGTCTGAAAGCCTTGCTCTCAGTTTTTAATGCATCTGTTCAGTTAACTGCACACCATGTAGACTACCAACATAACACATACTGAACTGAAGAATCAGGTCTGAAAAAACACTAGGTAAGACTGGTAAATGATGCATAAGAATACCTCTTACCAATCAAGAGGTTAAAAACATCCTATTACATCAAGTCAGTGCAACTGGAAATTTGCCAAGATACTTAAAATTAATCTGTGGGAGATAAAATGCACTTACAGGCATTATTTCACACTGAAGAGGTATGAACTGACTAGATGCTAAAAAATAGTATTTCTGAGCAAAACCAGAATCCACCTCTTAGCAGCATAAGCCCCAAACAAATGCACAAGCTCTAATCTATGTTCTTAACAGATTTCTTATAATGCAATAGATATATAGTCATTACCTATAAGTTAAGGTTTTTCTCTGAAATGAAAATAAAATTGAATCCTGCTCATTTGCATTGTTTTGTATCTTTAGCTGCTAATTTTAGCAAGATTACCTGCTTTGGCTGCCTCTGAAATATGCGCGTTTTTAACCAGGTTTCAACTTCTTCAATTTTCTTCTTTTGCACAGCAAGGTCATTCTAAAACAAGATTAAAATATACAAAATGCATATATACACGTCTTGGTTTCTAAGACTGTAATGATGAGATTCAAGAACAGACTATATGCTGACTAAAACATTAACAGACATGTACATGTATATCCCAGTTACATATGTTTATGCTATGTAGAAGTAAGTGCAACAGTTAAGAATAATCATGTCAGCCCGTTTCCTCAAACAACCAATTTTCCATTGCTTGCAGTTGGGAAATAATTAATTATTTATTAATTATTTGGCGTAAACACTGTAAAAAAACTAAATCCCTTTTCGCATAAAAGCAAAAGAAAGATTCTTATTAAACACTAACAACATTACAATCTTGCCTGTTTGCATCAGTAAGCTGACAGCTATTGCTGGTATTTTTTTAAGCTCTACTGATTCTAATACTACATAGATTTTTGGAACTTCTGCAAATCTCATGCAGCTTACTTGCCTTCTAGCCTTGTAACTCAATTCCTCTCCAGAGATGAGCTATTGAATATTTAAATATACAAGTACTACACTAACATACTTACATCAACAAGCTAGGAGACAGTTAACACATGCTGATACCTTTGAAACACAGTGAAAAAGCTGTTCCACGAGCAGAACCAGTGAAGACAAGTTTACTACATATTTGCGTCCTTTCTCCTTGAACCCCTAAGGTACCACAGTACCCACCACCCACAAAGCCATGCCTAAGACGCATTAAGCAAGCAACAGAAAGCGCAAACTGCAATTAGTGAAGTACTCTGAACATGCTAACAGACCAGCTAACTGCTGTCCAGTTATGCAAGATAATTTCTGTTATCTTTCCCATAAAGCTACCACTAACTCAGTTCTCTCTCTGTTCTTTAGCTGTGTTTTTTTCCTAGTGCTTGGAGCTGTCAGATCTGGCTGAAATTCAGTAACAGGTTCAAAAGTTTAGGAGTGAATGGACAGGAAACAACAGCTCATCAGTAGCTTTCTTTCCTCAGGAAGCCTGGGGAAAAAATGTATCTCCTAGAGATAAATAGCTCACTAAATCTTAACTACTGACAGTAAACAAATCAAACTAGTACTTCACTGCCCTAATAAAATAGGATATACTCAGAACCTGACCAATACAGATTATGAACAGAAGCACAACATGCTACACTATAACGTTACTACTATATTAGCACTTAGAATAACTCTCACACCTGAGTTTCAGGTTTGTATCTATCTACCCATGGCTCATCTTGAGATTGGCTCCAGTTTTGTCTGGATTTGTTACAAGGCAGATCTACTGACGACGACTTTGCTCTTTTTCTGGGCAGAACTTTGGTTTTGCTACTTTCTGGCACAGAAGACAGGTCTTTCTTCTTCTGCTGCCGGTTTCTTCCAGAGTTGCCTTCTCGTGGCTTCACAGGAACTGCACTAGAAGAAATACTTGTGTTTCCAAAGAAGTCATCAAATGAACTCGTCAACCAATCTGTTACCTGTTAAAATACAAACATTTTGCTATTAATGTAGCACTCTCCTCCCCTTAACTGGGTACAGTTGTCTCTAGAACATTGGAAGTTTTGTTCATCTCGTAGATGTAAAGAACTTCATGAGCATTGAAAGGCATACTACTAGTTAGCAAGAAACACGGGCACTTATGCTTTTTGAACGTGTCAATTACACGCTTCTTCAGTATTAAAAAAAGCTACACCTTACATATTGTGATAAAGTATTTTGCAGCAAATTGGCAAATCAGAACAAGGTGAAAATTCTACAAACACACACTGAAACCAAAGAAGTAAAATTAAAACAGAGATAAGAATGAAAAAGTAGCATAAGCTTATTTATACCATTTTCATATTAAGGTCATGTTCACGTTGTCTCTATATAGTTTTCAGCGTGTGGCTTTTTTTTTTCTGTAACATTTACAATGCAGCCATTTGTGTTTAAAAGTTAGAAACAAGCAACAGAGAAAAGTTATTTAGACAGCCTAGAAAAATCAAGTATTATTTGTTTGCTGTGTGAGGAAGCTTGGACTGATGTAGAATCAGACCGTCACATGTATCAGAACTCTGTCTGACAGTGACAAGGAACAAACTGCTAATAGGGTCAATATTTAATTTTGGATTTGAGACGTAGCCTGCTAGGACAGGTGTACAAACTTACACCCCAGAGCCACTTATCAGCCTACCTATGGTCCCAAAACAACATCGTAGGGGTCACACGCTCTCCGCTGCTAACAACTGCACGATAACCTTTTAGCATAGGAGCTGTAACAGGCTACATGCCGAAACACAGTTCTATGAAAACGGGAGTAACAGAATAGACAAGTCATCTCCAAAAGCTCCCTGAATACTCTACAGTTTACATGTCTTATAAATGAATGCAACAGACCATTACCAGACAAGAGATTATCTGTGAGTAAGAGGCATTAGCAACTGGGAAAGGGGATTTGCCTCTGCACGGCTGGCTTTTCATGTTATTCTGACAAAAACTATTTTTAGTTGAATTTGCATCTTTACCAGCGGGCCGGACACCACCGTGCGAGTGGGTTTGCTTTTTACACATTGCACTACTCATACGAAAATAAACATCTTACACATACAGACAAACGCAACTGAAAAGGAACTGAGACCAAGAAGTAATTACCGGGCCTAAACACGTTGCTAATCGGGGCCGCCGGACTCTTCCCGGGAGCTGCAAAAAGCTTCCTCAGGGCAGACCTCACGCCGGCGGCCTCCGAGCCCTATCCCCC
>NW_009189708.1:0-8180 GCF_000690835.1 Fulmarus glacialis
GGAGGGGAGGAGAGGGGAGGGAATATTGAAAAATGAGAGAGCACCTAGGAATATTAATCTGTCCAAGATGAAATGGCAAGCAATGTCCCTTGCATAGTAAACTAGAGCACCCGGCAGTTCAATTAATTTTGAACCATCACTATGCTCCTGTGTGGACAGCAGTATTTCTCTACACATGCTATAGGAAAACTGAAAACCCTCTTAAGGACAATTAATAACAAAATCAAGAGAAGGCTTTACATTAACCTTCCAGTCATCAAATACTACATACAACATGTAAATATCAAAACATTTTTGTTTATTTGATTATAAATAGCTGCAGCAGCTGTTGGCAAGATGAAATAGGATTTCAACTACTTTTATTCAATTAAGTTGTCCAGATTTAAAATCTCACTTCCACCTACTTGTGCTTTCCATTACTATATAACACAGTTCTCTGGGAAACAAGGAAGCAGAAAGCTAATGAAGTCTCTAGACAATTATTCAGCAGCTTTTAATTAATTATGCCAGTATGAATTGGGAATTAGTAAATGTTCTTCCTCTTAAACCTCCAAAACTTGGTATGATCCCAAAGGTTCAGAAGGAGGCTGTGAAACAGTAAGAAAAGCACAAAAATTCCTAGTAACTTTAGTAAAAATGAGATAAAATATTTTATTAGGAAGGTCATTATAATTTAATTTATGCAATTAATTAATGAGCTTTATTTCTAAAAGTTATCAGAGTTTTCCCTAAAAGAGCATACCTTTTCTATGATTCTTCAGTTGTACTTTTGTCGTTATCTAAGTTAAGTCAATACATACATGTTTTATTGTTATTAACTAAGACAGTAGCATAATAATCTCTGAACATGATGAATAATCAAAAAGTGGCAGCTACTAGCGTGGAGACTTACAATGCAAGCAGACAAGATGGGGAACGGATAATATTTTCAAATCAGCAGGATTTGGTATCCGAAGCCAGTTATTTTGAAAATCTGATGCATCAGTAGGAAGTTAATATTGGTCTTACATAAATTTGCCTTCTGCTGAGATACTGGTTCCATATTCTGAGCGATGGCATCAAGGAAAAGAGATTGGTACAATACCTGGAAGGACATACCCAGTTTGGGAACACCAGTTCCTTAGAAGAGCAATGTGGAGAATTTTCAATGAAAAATAAGGAACAAAAATTGCCCAATTTGGTTTTTTATTCTAAAAACTGATTATAAAGCTTTCCAGACTTTATAAATCATTGAGGAGAAGCCAGTATCAGTTTTGAATAGCTCATCTTATATATATATAGCTTTATGAGGAAGCTGTGTACTTTGAGGTAATTTCACAGGTAAAGATTTCAATTGTGTAATTTAGATTTCTTATAGCCTAATTTGTTCTGTGACAGAAAGGATGAAATATGTTCCTTCAATTGGTGCAATAGGGTATCTGAATTTCTTTCCAATGAAATTACTTGAAATTAATGCTTACCAATTTTTCAGCTTCTATTATCTGGATCTGGTGATAGTTTTAGCATTAAATTTTATCTGAGTAGGCTTCTTCAGACTTATTTTTCTAATCAGTATTTTGTATTCTATTCAGTACTTCTTTCTTACTCCTCACTCAATAAGACTCTCAAAGACCTCAGTGAAATAAAGACCATATTGCCTACTGAATTCTAAAGAAAATGCTGATTGTTGGTTTGTTTCAATTTTTAAAATCTAACTGGGTATCAGATAATTTTTATAAACTAGCTTTTGAATTTTAGCCTGAGATACAGCTTAAAGGCCATGTTACACCTAATCCTATTTTAAAAGGCATCTAGTTGAATCTTCTTTCTTTTGGAGTTAATGAGAAAATCTCCAGCCTTCTGTGGAGTTGGAATTTCACCTTTAATGATTAAAACAAAGGAGGAAGGAGTGGGTGTTATGTGAAGATATTACACACCACTGAAAACAATTCTGAGCAGAATTTGGAGATTTTAATATTAAAGGCATGAATTGTTTCTTATTAAAAATAAATACCTATGAAGACATCACCATGGAATCAGGGCTAGTATTAAGAAAAATGAAATTTAAAAACTCAGTGGAAGGTTTGTTTTTAACCAAAAGTAAGCAAACATAAATAGAGTTCTGTTTTATATAGGAAATGTGTATGACACACAAGTTATAGTCGAATCACAGAATCAGAGAACGGTTTGGGTTGGAAGGGACCTTAAAGATCATCTAGTTCCAACCCCGCTGCTATGGGCAGGGATACCTTCCACTAGATCAGGTTGCTCAAAGCCTAATTAGAACAAAAAGAGATCTATTTTGAATTAGTATGCTAATGACAATAGCAAACAGGTTGGTCACAGAAACAATGTTACAGAACACATATATTTTGTCGTACCAATATCAGTAATATCATTTTATTCTTACTGTTATACAGCAAATCATGCTAGAAGGCAGCAAATTCCATACTTGTGATCTTTACCCATTACTGCAATATGGATATTCATTTATAAATTAAACAGATACAATTCATTAATACTTTATAGGTAATTCAAAAGTTTATAAAATTACTTTAATGATAAATAGGATTAGGTATCTAGACTAGACCTATTTTGTACCTGGCTAATATAACCTATTATACTGATAAACATCTTAAGATAATATCTTTCACTGTTTATTAAGTGGTTTCTAAAGGGATTTTCAGAGTTTACGATGTTGTATTATACGTAAATCCTGCTATCTACAATCACAATGTATTAATTACTAGGATGAAAAACCACAATGTTATATAGTATCTTGTAAAATAATGCCGCCTTAAGGCAACCAGGAAGGAGGAATTTTATTTAGACATGCTTAGTATGATGAAACAGGTTGTGATAGTTTGACCTATCTGCCTACGTAAAGGAAGCAATTTGTCACAGATATCATGAGCTCTTGGCATCTCTACCAGTCACAAACTCCATTTCTTCCCTGAAAGCATAAAAAACTGTTCATTTTTAACCAGCTGCCACACTACTAAACATATCAGAAGAAATTACTGCTCCTTGAAAGGAAATTGGAAATGAGCACCAATGTAGCATACCACCTATCTGAAAGCAAGAAAATAAACTGGCCAACCTAGAAACATGTTAATCACCTTCAAGAGTGACTACTTGGAAATGAGGCTGCTCAAACAATACCGGCACATATGTAGAGTGAAAGCTCACTCCAGGCTGGCCCTGCCGCTCTTTGTGCTCTTGGGAGACACCCCTAACACATGCAGTCTACACAAGGTAACAGATTATACCAAACTGAAAAAAGCTTCAGTGGAAAAACGTGAAATCCATTAAAACTGATTTATCCTGTCACAATTGAATTACAGGCAATACACCTCCGTTCACCATTTCCAAAATCTATCTAAAGGCTTTGGGCAAATAAAATAATCTCTGCATGTGAACATTTACCACTGCAGTCCTGAAACCGCACCAGTGGCTAGAAGCCCACCGATTGCCACACACAGGTAAGTACCACCCATGCTACACATAACTAAAGGAAAACTGACCCATACATTTTTTATTTTGCTTGAGTATCACAACATTAATACTATTGGTACTAAAGCAGTGTCTGTAAATTTTGACATTTTCTATTCCCAAGCAGGATTTGAGTTTTACTTTCTGATCATCTGAAATTAAAGTCATTATTCCATTTAAATGTTACAGGACCTGACAAGCTCCGATCAAATTCACCCAGTAGAAGAAAGTTAGAAAATTATTTACACTAGACTTGACGAAGGTTCATGAGGTTTGCCTCATGAACAAAATGTGCTCACGGTTCTGTTAGATATATGAAAAATGAGTGTCTTGGTGTTCCTGGGTTCCTAGTATGAGGGTTATGGTATGTGTGCAGGCAGTGTAAATTACTTTTATCAGCTTTTTTTTTGTTTTTGTTAAGCTGATAAATAGGATGCATTCTACTCTTGCTGTATTTCCACAAGTTTTGATTAATGCAAAGACTGAAAACATAAGCATGACCTTTCCGTTCCCTTCTTTCTTCCTTTTCATAAGAGGCTCTTTTCTCCATTAGCAAACTCTGGAAGAACCTCCCCTTCACTTGCAGCTGTCTGGCGCTGTCTCCCAAATGGCAATCATTTAGAACATCTCGTCTGGCTCCTGCTCTTTGCTGCTACCTTACTGCATATGCATGAGGAAAGGGGCAGAAATAACTTAGAGATGACCAATTTTTCAAGTACACTTTCATAAACTCAAATAAAAACCCTAATATTTTTCTTCTAACTCTTTAGAGCAAGTACTGTGTATTATCAAGGTCATTATTAACACAGCAGCTGCTGGAGAGAGATTTTACTACACAGCAAAGGAGGAAAAGGTGGAAGAAACACAAACAGATGTTGTGTTACTGAGTCCTCCCTTTTTATTGCACTGGATCAGTGACCACAGTTTACATGGCTGATGATGGGCATCTAGTTACAAATTAGCTACATCAGTTAAGTGAAAAGACTACTAATGGCAAGAACTGAAGTTGAAAAATAACAGGAGGGTGTCTATTTCAACAGTCTTGTTTTATAACTTACAAAGTTTGATTTAGTCATATATATTTGACTTCAGTGTAATTCTTGATGTCCAAGAGCAGTAGCAAACTCCTTCAATAGACCGCCAAAATGAGCTGGACCAAGGCAATCTGAATGCAAAGGCTGCGCATTCTGGAGCTGGCTGCAGTACTGTGGCTCTGCTAGAGTAACCATTCAACAATGAAGTGCCTTCAGCCATATTCAATTGGCTTTGCAGATATGAGTAAATTAAATAAGCAACACTCAGGAGTAAAGGTATTGTAAAGGAACACAGGGATGATGGCTAAACATATTATCAACTCTTAAAGGCTCTTTCTGAGCCACCTAGATAGAAATTCTTCATGGGCTGACTTAAGGATGAAATGCGTGTTTATGAATAACACACACTTCATTACGAAAATACTTGAAAACTGACACTGGTTTTTCTCCTTAAAGAGACAACAGCATGATGCACCATTAGCATGTTGGAATGCTAGGGAATAGAGAAATCAAGTGTCTGCCCAAAGGGTATATCAAAGAAATCAGTTCAAGAACCAAGTACAGAATTAGTCTCTTGGCAATTTCAGCTGACACCTTTAAATCAGCTCATCTACCCTTTTTGTTCTATTTTTTCTCCTAAGGATTAAAAGGACTTCAGTCTCTAGTGTGGTCAGTCTGGTACATTTCATGGCGCTAATTATCACTTTAAAAAAGAAAAACACAATGTAGAAAACAGAGTAGATTTTCCGCATTAAGATTAATTGGCACCATCAGTGAAGAGTCAGCACATACCCTGTAATGGTCAATTCAACAAACACGTCTAAGTGCCAAACCACAAGCCCTTACAGTTCTGTAAACTCAGTTAATTGCTTCTTTTCGGGCTGAGATCAGGCTTATTTTTATGACTGAATTAAACTTCCACATTAAAAATAACTTGGATAATTTCTGTTCCTTAAAATTTTACAGATGAGTTGTAGGCTGAAACACAAACATTTTTTAATTACGTATTGAAAAGCAAACAATATAACAGCAACTGTACATTGCGCACAGCTATTCTGGGTGCAAGCTCTACTCTGCTCCACTGAAATAACTTCAAACCTGGTATAATTTAGCACGCATCATCTCCAGTTTATTTTCTTGATGGAGATTTACTGCAGGAAGCCAAAATCTTTCAAATCTTCCACAAAAAAATGATTTTCCATTTATGAAAAATGTGCTTTTTTTTTTTTTTACTGGCAATTTATACTTGTAACTATTTTTCACTTGAAATTGCTGTTTCCAGATAATAGCTTTACACTTATTAACACAGTGAAAGCAAATGTTGCTGCCAGACCTTCTCCTGCCTTTTGTTCTCCCACTATCCATAAAGCAGCCTTCTTCACTCTCACTTAACAGTATGGGAGTTGTATTCCCTATGCAAAACAAAGGGAAAAAATTGCACTACAAAATGTGACTTTTTTTTTTTAATATACAGTAGTGCCACTTCCTTTTTACTAGTTCTTTGTTTTACTAAAGAACAAGTTGATTGAAGGAGTTAGGTGTTTTTACTGTGGAGAACAGAAGGCTCAGGAGGGACCTCATCACAGTTTTCCAGTACTTAAAGGGTAGCTACAAAGGGAATGGAGGCTCTCTTCACAAGGAGCGACACGGAGAGGACAAGGGGCAATGGGTACAAGTTGCACAGGTAGAGGTTTCATCTTCGTATAAGAAAAAAATTTTTTACAGTGCGAACAATCCATCACTGGAACAATCTCCCCAGGGACATGGTGGAGTCCCCATCACTGGAGGTGTTCAAGATGCGACTGGACAGGGTGCTAGATAATCTCATCTAGGCTCCCTTTCCCATGAAAGGTTGGACCAGATGATCTTTCGAGGTCCATTCTAACATGGGCTGTTCTATGATTCTGTGAATCTAACTGTCTACTTACCCCTTAAATCACAATTTGCATGCCTTGCTCGCACAAGTAGTTCACAGCACTGGTAGATGACGTATGCAAGTAATCCTCAAATTTTTCTGGACAGAGCAGAATATACTCTTAAAATATGTGAACCAAGGTCTACTTTATGTTGCTTTTACAGATATGTTGCTGATACCAGAATTAGACGGAGATGATAACTTTCAGTGCAAACACAGGCATTATTTATTTCTGCATCACAAAATTGCATAGCTTCACAAGAGCTTTGTAACAGGACCCTACAGGTGACTTTTAAAAGACGGACAAAGTAAAACCCTGATACACTGGTGAAAAGCGGACAGAAGATACTGGAAATCCAAATTATGGTGACAACAGTTCACAGAAATTTAGGGCTTTTCCACAGGAAATTCTAGATTGTCTTGTCTAGAACTGGAACAAAAAGTCACACACTTAAAAAATTTTACAGAACAGAATATTTTCAGAGGTTTTGTCATGTGAATAGCTCTTGCTCACCATCCCTTAGGTTCACTGCTATCTGCCAATCCTGAGCACTACCCAAACGCAGCATTTAGGGTGATTGGCTTTCTGAAGATTTGCACCCAGCCAGCTGACTTTGGACTAGGACTGACGTGCAGAAGACATTTTTGTCATTGTGGATAGTTTTTTCCACCCATGCAATCTGAGAGGATAAAACCCAGCTTAAATTAAATTACTGTGGTGTTCTGGTTACATATGTTAGTAGTTTGTGTGTTCATTTAATTTTAATTGGATATCAACATAGGGAACCATGTTTTCCGTTTAATTTAAGGTTTCTTCTATTTTCCAAATTTTGCAACAACCAGATAATCTGAATGACAACCTATCCCAGTATTGCAATTCTGGTTTGACAAATAAAGGTTAAGCTTCCATATCAAATAAACATAGAATGGCAATCTTTCAAACTCTGATAAATATAGATAGGTGAGTGTTTTGTAGCTGACAACTGAGAAATACAATATCACACATAGGTATCTTGCAATCTCCACTTTATCTTCAGGAACCAAACATATGACACTCTGTGTAAAGTTACATAAAACTGGAAGCAATTAGTGATCTCTTTCATGTAACATAGCAATAAGTTGTGAACTGGCTACTTCCAAATATCGAATTATGTATTTATAATAGTTCCTTGCTATTCAAGTCACAATTTTAAACACTGTGACTTTACTTTTTGATGGAATTCCACAATTATCATACTTTCATTTCTAATATGACAGAAAAACACATTTTTTAAATTAAAAGAAAAAAAAAACCAAAATAAAACGTGAATTCCATTCCCAAAAGTCTGAAACAGAAAAAGGAAAAATAAGTATTTTTGATCATGCTTTAAAAAGGAAGATTATCTTTCCCCTAACCAAAAGGTAATAGGAACTTCCACAGAATATTTTATTTCTGCCATTCAGCATTTTCTACTGGAAATCATTCCTTTCTGGAAAATTTCAGATCATGTAAAAAGATTCCTGTAAATCAAGGAAATAAATATCAGATATGCACCAAACTGTGTTTGCTGCTGGCTGCACAAGAAACCTGTGGCAGAGCTTGGAATCAAAACTTTACTTCTACGTTCCAACCCAGCTGATCGAGCAATGAACTGTTCTTCCTCACTGCACTGATTTTATTTACAGTTCACTTTCCGTTTAAGGTGCTATAAAAGTGTCCAAACAAATGCAGCTCTCGGTAACAGTACAAGAGTGTATTTTACTAATTCTATTTATTTTTT
>NW_009189709.1:0-1956 GCF_000690835.1 Fulmarus glacialis
CCCGGGGTTTGTTATTCCCCTTCGCGGTCATCCAGAGAGGATTTAGTTGCCGTTTGTTTCCGTGACCTCCTCCGCTCATCCCCACCGGATTTACAACGCCCTGCTTCCGATTTAGGATAATGGGAACCGGTTAGGGCCGGTGACTGCGAACAAGAGGGAAATAGATGTCTAATCAAACCCAAGCTGGTTCAGTTAGCGCCCCGCCGCCTCCTCCGCCCAGGAGAAACAACCCGCGTTCCTTTTAAGACTGCAACTTCTGCTCCGGCGTCCCCGGGAAGCGGGCCGGGATTCTCCCGCCCGCAGGAGCGCGGACGCGATCCCAAGCTCGCAGGGGAGGGGAAGTGGGGCTGGCTGCGTGGGCGGCGGGGAGCTCGGCTGCTCTGCCTCGGTAAGAGCGCAGCCTTCGAGAGCGGAGGGGGTCGGTCAGCCTTCAACCGCTTCAAATCCTGCGCTCGCCGGGGAAAGCGGCGCGAGGACGGCGAAGGCGTGGGTGAGGAAAGCCCTGACGCGGCAGAGTCCGTCCCGGACTCCGGTGGGAGGTTATTTACTCGCTCACAGCAGCCCTACGCTGCCACCGACCAAAAAACTGCTGGTCTTGGCTGAAAAAGCTCCAACTCCTTTCTGTGGAAGAGCAGAGGATGCAGCCGGGTTTAAATTCTTTCTAAATGCTGGGCGGAGATCAAATTCTCCTCGTCTTTGTTCAGACCCCGAACACGAGTAGTTCTAAAAACAAAACTAACGTGTGATTCCCCCCCCACAAGGCGAAGCAGTAAGAACACTGTCAGCTTTATTTGTTCCAACTCTATAAACCAAATCCAGTTACCGTGAGCGCCACGGACTTTTTTTTTTTTCCTCCTCTTCTGAAGGGGAAGTTTGTTTCCCAGCTGAAGGGACTTTTTGGCAAAACCGACCCTTTTCAGGGGAAGGATGGAAATAACTGAGAATCGCAGTGCTGTCAAAGGCACAACACAGCGTTTATACACGCTACAGCTGTTGAGCTCTTCAAATTTACAAATAATCACAAATTTCAGGCAAAACGTAAAAGCCAAAGTTGAGAGTGTCCCTTTACATCCGTAAACGCTTCTGGGTATTAGAAGAATCTGCCTGGATTTACTTTAATACTGTCTCGAACCCCCCGACGCAGATTTTTAGTTCAAACAGACCCAAATTGTCAATGTTCTGGGGAACAAAAGAAAATAACTTAATGCATGCTCGAAGTCAGCGAGGAAACGCTGAAGTAATCAATAACCAGGAACCGAGTCTCTCCAAACATTCATTCATAAAAAATAATTATTAAAGCCTTCTTCAAAACATCTTTTGGAAAAAGATAAAAAAGTCTTATTTATAAATACAGCTACACTGGTTATAAATAAATGCACTTAGATTCTCAAAACCCAGCAAGTCTCACGAAGCCTTTACAGTAACAGTCACATAAACCCTCCTCTCCTACCGCTGGTTGGTGAACCCAACCGGTGAAACGCGGCGAAACGTCGCCAAAGACGGCATTTCGGCAGATCCCGACCTTCCTTTCAGGCCCAACCTCCAGGAACTGACTGATTTTAGGACAAAAAGCAATTTCCCCTTGGGGTGAGAAATTCCTTCAGAGCCGTGACCGTACATTCATACCTTTATGAGCTCGTTAGTCTGTATTACGTCTCCAGCGTAACAATACGGCTGATCTATCGGCAAAGAAACGTTAACAAAGGCAGTACCTGAACCAACAGAAAACCGTATTATCTGGACACACTTGGAAATAACAGGGAAAAATGCAATGCAAGGACCATGACACTGAATTATTACCTTGAATCCTGCCAGCAGTTACAAAACTAGGACAAAAAAAAACCCCATCAAACCCCAAACCAATAAACTATGGGCCAAAAGCGCCTCGAATTTTTTTCCTGCAAGAAGACATTCTCGGAGAGCAGGCCAGCTGCTAGGGCCTCTGCGGGGCGAACC
>NW_009189709.1:1987-14727 GCF_000690835.1 Fulmarus glacialis
GGAGCGGCAAGCCACTCCTCGCCCTTATAACCCTTTTGCGACCATCACAGCTTGCATGATGGTATTTTTCTAAACTTCACTTGTTTATGGTATTTTTCTAAACTTCACTTGATAGTCTTTCATTATCAAGCTCAACGTGATTGTTCGGGGTGCTTCCAATCAGTTCCCTGCTGTCTTGAAACCCATAATCCGCTGTACTAAAAGGATCCCTGCACTAAAAAGGCCTGCAAAGAGTAAAAAAAATACAAACATTTCAGTAACAAGATCAGCTGCTTGTTAGAAAAGGTTTTAGTATCTTTAAAAACTGTTTAGTAAAAAAAAAAGCGACATATGTATCTCCAGAGACAACTCAACTCCCAAGCTGTCTTGCAGCAACCGCCGTATGTATAGTTTTGCATATATAATCAGTTAACGCTACTGTTCAGCGCAGAAGTGTCAAATAGAATATTTGACTAAATATCATAAAATTGAGGAGGAATTTTTTGCGATTCCTTTGTGTAGTTAAGGGGTCTGACGCAGAGCTCCCCCAAACCGTCCCTGAAACAAAGAGGGCGGGCGACGCGTGGTATTCCCTGATAGCGTGAAACGCTCCGGCTGACAGACATCCAGCCCGGCCTTTGCTCTTGCATTGAAGGTCGCCTCAATCAAAAGATGCATAGTTTTGGTAAGAAAAAGAGCACGTAATTCACTTTCTAGCTGAGAGGGGAAATCCCCTCCGCACCTCTGAAGATTTTAAAGCAACACCCGAAGAGACTACTTTTTCTGAAGGTCCAGATCCGGTCACTCGACTTCGCAGAAGGGAGCGAACACCTCAGGTTATTGCCGAGTCTGTTTTCAGTGCTGTAATTTCCAGGCAGCTGAGCGCTAATACCAGCTGCTTTGGCGATGAGGTATTTCTTTTCCACTCCCCAACAATGCAGGTATTGACATCACCAAATAAGCCGTCAGGTTACTCACTGGCTAAAAATTTGTAAAAAAGCTTCCAATCTCTCAAGGTGAAGCTTTAAGAGCACCTTTTGGCACCGCGCTGAAAGCGGAGTTATGCTGCGAGCGGCTGGAGAAGCTTCTACCCCTGGCGATGGGGTGGCTTTGACAACAGCCCTCTGCTCTCAACACCGCTCGCCAACAGCACCTTATTTAACAGAAAAAAAAACAAACAAAAAAGTTATTTTCCTTTACAAAACCCAGTCAATCACCAAGGATTAGGAGGTTACAGTTTCCACAGCAATATCAGTTGGCTGATCCGTTTCCAGTATGGACAGCACGGATTCCTTGACGTCTTCTGAGGTTACCACGAGTGGGTCAACCTCGGCGACCTCTTCGAGCACCGTCACCTCAGCTCCGTTGGGCTGCTGCCTCACCATGGCTGCCAGCTTCAGCCGGTACTCCTCCGCCTCTTGCTCTTTCTTTATGAGCTGGCTGCGATATTCCTGAGCCTTCCGGTTCGCCTCTTGCAACTGCTGCTGTAGCACTTCCCTTTCAACGCTGTCCTACAGAAAACAAAAGTTGAGAGAGCCCACGATGGAGGCCCAACCTGCGACATGAAGGAAACGGGGCGTGCAAGCACTCCAACAGTTACGAGCTACAAAAGCCAAATGCTCTACGGCGGCGCTAGAAACATGCTTGGGTCAAGTTCCGTTCAACTGGCTTGCTCATCACAGGTTACCAGAGGCAACCGGGACACGGAGGCACAAAGCGGCTGGCAGGCGTCCCCGCAGCGTGCAGGGAGGTGGGCTGGGAAGTCATGCGTGATCTCACCGTGATGCATTTCAAAGGTTGGAAGCAGGTGTAACCAAGACGCAAGAAAAATAAAGAGCTATTAGCGCTGAAAAGTTGAGAGGCAATCGAGAAGAACGTTCTTCCTCCCCAACAGAGAGCGATGGGAGAGTCGTTCCTGCTGCTTTATGAAGAGCTGAGACTCGGCTTACTCCCAGCCCGTGTGTTGTGCTCCTACAGGAAATCCTAAATAACCTCAGTAAACGACCACGATTCATCTAAAAACCCTGAGCTACAGCTTCAGCATAGGCAAAACGGCAACAAGTGATTTAGCTGGCTCTTTTCCTCCCACCTATACTCAACTGAGCATCGCTCCTCTCAACTGCTTGCGTGTTCATTGCTAACGCAGGAGCATGTGCGGGAAGAGCAGGGAACCACCCAGCAGAGTTTGTTACAGACATCCCCGGGCTCAGCCGGGCAGGGCGCAGCTCGTTTCTGTTCTGAGATGGCTTTTGACATCCTCAGCACAGCAGAGGAACACGCAGGAGACGGCGGCAATCAAAGTTACAAGCAGGAGTATCTACCTTGTCTTCCTTCGAGTCATCTACATTTTGTTCCACTTTTTGCTTCTTGGCCAGTGGCTTTTCTTCCTCTTCTGCATCATCTCTGTCCTCAATAACAGTCTCTTCTGCAACCTGACCAGCAGGTACAGTTAAAACTGAAAAATTAAAAAGGTGACAAATTATACAGTGCGAGACATGCTTTTGCATAGGTGTTTCCTGAAAGACTTGTCTGAAGTCAGTGCATCAGCGTGGTTCTGGAGAAAGAGAGGAGACCTGTACACCGGCAATGCCGAAGTCTTCCCGGCGAGGAGAGAAACTCTGGACCGGGTTCCCCGTTTTCTTTATTCAGGTCTCTCAAATACTTGAGTATTTCACCACAACGGAGCTGACAGAATCCGAAGTCAAAGATTTGCATCTTAGAAAACATGTGAGGTAAAAACTATCATTCTGATGCCTCAGTAATGCAATTAATAGCCAAGGCAGGCTAAGCAAGAGGAATAGAAAGCTCTTCTCGAAAATTCCCGGTACAGACAGTCCCAGTGGCTAAGCTCTGAATCAGCTTTAAGCGCACGCAAGAGCTGCAAATACTCCAGAGAATAAACACATTTTAAATCTGCAAACATGGGTTTTCACTTTGGGAAGCCAGAAGCAAGAATTCGTCCAACCAAGAAGAGAAACGCACCACGTGAGCTACTGAAGGTAGATCTACCTAAACAGTTCTCCCTTTGTCTTCCTTAGGCTAAGAATGGGTTACAAGCCAGGAATTATTTGCAGTAACTTGGCAAATAATTCTGAATAATTAACAGCTTTAGAAAATTGCTTTTCACTCGTGAAGTCCGTAAACAGACAGAATTGATGTAACCTATCTCACACTGTTAACACTGTATGCACGTTACAGGAGAGCTGCCCTGCTTCCTAATCCTCTTTTTCTGCACCAACATTAATCCAAATAATCGAGTATCCCTAGGACATGCTAAAAGAATTGTCGGTAGTAGACAAGGCTGATGAATTACATCCCTTGAGGAAACAAAAATTCACTGTACGAGCACTCTGGAGCTCTGCCCTGCTTTACTGAACACGATTTACATTTGCCTTGTAAAATCGACAGATTATATTGCCCTAGGCAATATAACTAGTTATAGGAGGAAAAGGTGTATTTAAGCTGATATTAATGGCCTAATACTAAGTTTTACAAGAAGGATGGAGTGATTGCTGAGGATAACAGGTTGCAGTTTCATCGGCCGAGTGATTTACTCCCAGACCGGGAAGTTCGCCACAAGATAAAGGAATCGTCTTTGCCCGGCTGCCAAAGAGACAACGGCTCACTTGGCATTTCTCTTTCTGCAACGTTCTACTAAAGGTGTTTGGTTTTAATGCAAAGACCAAAACATTAAAGCGTAGCAGCGTGAATGTGTATTAAGCTACAAACACGTCGCTGGCAAGCTTTCCCGCTGACGTAAGTCACACAGACATTTTAACCCCTCCTGGAGCCCAGCAGTCAGACAGGGATCTGTGACACCACAGCGCCGACAAGCCAGATCACACCAGCCGCCTGCCCTGCGGGGCTCGACAGCGTTCACAGGCAGCAGTTATTTTTTTCTTTTTGAAGTTAATCCGCAGCGCTGCCTTCCCAGTTCAGCTCCTCCTTACCTTGCTGTCCGTCTTGCACGGTTAGGATAAAGGGCTGGCTGAGGCCGCTGGTGGGGATGGCTGTTTGCAGGCTGCCCAGGGGAACGCCGTCTGTTACAATGGCGATGACGCGCTGCCCTCCGCTGCCAACCACTTGTTGTATGGCAGAATCGACAGAATTTGCTTCCACTATTTCCTCCGTCTTACCTTGAGAAACAAAGTAAGTGCCAAAAAAAAGTCAGCGTTTCCTTCTCTCTTCCTTGAATAGAAACTGAAGCCTAGTGAAAAAGCTCAAGTACACAGCTTGAGACTCCTGGGAGGCCTTCTTATGAAAAACAATCTGGAAATACAGTAAGTCTTAGTAGGGGAAAGAAAATAAAATCCACTACACCTTAGCAAAACGTGTCTTCTAGAGTAAAACCAGCATTTTTTGTGTAAATTTGTAAGCACTAGCATACAAGCATATTAATTAAATTAGAAAGTCTGGAGCTGGAGGCAGCTGTTAAGCAGACCTGGCTCTGCAAAGCTTCCTTCCATGACCCTTCCCCCAGCTCTAACGAAGACAAACCACATGTAGAAAACTCTTTGTGCCTCAAGAGCCCCGTCCACACGAGCACGGCCAAAGCAACCATGAGGAGGCTGTTTAGTTTGGCCGGATGACCGCAGACGGGTTCAACTCCCTGGGACACTTTTTGTGTGACTTAATGGCTCGCGCCAATAATCAGGATTGCAAACCCTCGGCTGCATCCTGCTCCCAGCGTACGCTGCAAGCGCAGGAAACAGAGGGGATCTGACCTGCTACGTGCGCTCTGGGTGCCAAAGAGGAAAACGCTCGAGCACCACAGGTCAAGGAATCAGTGGTGTGGCACCAGCAGCTTAAAGAAGTCAAATTGCTCGTCTCTAGATTCTAGGAAAAACACTTAGCTTTGGGGAAAATAAATGAAAGGAAGGTGAAAGGATTATATAAACTTTAACTTTATCAAATTTCTAAATCTGAAGTTAATTAAAGGTCAAACATGACACTTTACAAACATACCATAAAAGATCATAAAAAAACCCAAACACAAAAAACGCCCAAGCCCTTCTATAAGAAAAAGTTACCAGAGCCTCAAGAGACTCAAAACATTTGTTGACCACCAACGTTTTACAGCAAACTGGGGACAGAAAACATTTCAGACAATTTCCTTCCTAAACAAATATTTAGCTACGTTTATATATTAAAGTAAACCCATGATCTGGAGCACTTTTTTTTTTTTTTTTTCTTTTTTATATAACCGTTAAAGCACGTGAAGAGCAACATACTGTGATGTCCGGGTCAGACATGCTGGTTAATAAAAATTAAGTTACCTCTATTGGTAACAGTTGCTGGTTTTTTAATTAAGTTTGAGCTGGGATTAAATAAATAAATAAACAAAATCAACCCACTGCCTCAGAAATACTTATCATCATCTTTTCCTTACCCTGAAAGAAGGCAAATTCACTTCCACATCTTAAATTTCCTCCGATTTCCTTGCAAGATACTCGCTAGAACTACACAAATTTGAATCAGCATCTGACCGGCTCCCCCTACCTGTGTCTCTGTTTGAGTTGGAAAGCGGTGCCGATACTTCAGCGAGGGCCGCAAGCGTGGCAAGTACGGAGGTCGTTGAATTGGAAAACTGCACCGTAGAGACATGCGAGTCACCTGGTTGGGAAAGATGAGGGCAAACTGAAGGATCTTCAGGACCTGCCGTATCTAAAGTGAATAAAGCAGTCAGAATGCAACAGTTTTGTCATCTAGAGATCAAGACATCAGGTATGAAGTATTTTCTGGGCTCCTAATGGTCAATGAGAAAGGGAGGTGGTACAGATCATTTTTCATGAGAGGTGCCTCTACTAAATGTTAAAAGGGCTTTGATACTACCTTAGAACAGACTGCACCCACTCCGAGTATTTTATGGTAATTTTAACCAAACTTAAAACAAATATTTTATTAAGTTATTTCTGAATCGCGGAACAAAAAGAACAGCAAATGTGAACCGACTTGCTCCAGCTTTATTGTAAGAACTACAGAAAGGCAGGCTGTCTGCCGGGCTACTTGGCATGCCGAGCTTCGATCTGGAGACGTGGACGGCTTTTCAAGATGCAGCCACGCTGCCTGATGACACTCGCAGACGTGCTGGAGTCTGATTGCTGTAATGTTGTGCAGAGCGGTTGCTACGCACATAATTACTTGGCTTCGCGCTGTATTGGAACTTTCAAAAGTTGCAAAACCGAAAGAATATATTAAACTCGTTTGCTATTATGAGTAAATTACAGCACCCAAGTTCTTCCTCAGTTGGGAAAGTCTCCAAGTACAGTCTTCAGCATTACTTCATAGACCAAACGTTTTAGCACAAGCCAGTTAACAGAGGCTTTTGCTCAAATGCAGAAATTGGTTACGTATATCACTTGATTTCAATGTACTGGGCACACAGGTCCTTTCTTCCTCCCCTCTCAGCTTCAGTAACGGAAAGACCACAGTTACTGCACTGGGGTATTGATTTGAATGAGATAAACAAGTCGTCTGGGTTCCAAAAAACAATGTTTCTTCCTCCAATTGACCATAGTAATTCCTATTCAAAGGCAGACTTAATAAGAATGGAACAGGAAATTAACTAAACGGGCGCAAACTCAGTGCATATAACCCACAATTCCTCTTTTAAAAAAAAAAAAAAAAAAAAAAGAGATCCTGTACCTCATTGCCAGCGTAGATAAACAGATTATAAGATACAAAGGAAGTTCATCTAAAGTTCCCCTGCCTTAACCCTTGCAACCTATTTTCTCTCTTTCTCACCGACTCCTGATTTTACAAAGGTTATTGAAGGACTTATTTTCAAAGAACGATACTTTCAAAAGGCGGTGGGCTAGGCACGTGAAAATACCACAGGCCTAGTGACTGTTTTCAGCAGCTTGTAACCAGATTTCTTCAGACCCGCTGAAGAGACTTATTCCCATTTAAAAACTTTTTCAGTAAGGGAAGACATAGGGAATTTAAAAGAGACAAGAACAATTATTAGCTCTAAGTGTCAAATAAGAGATTTTTGTTATAATGAAGGCGCAGTCGCTGATGCCCTCTTGTGGGAAATGAGAAAAAAACTGACGTGGCCTAGAGCAGGAGACACGGGCTATTTTCACGCAGACCAGCAATGATCAGTCCTTGAAGTGTCGTGGGGGGAAAAACCCAGGGTATTTTAGTCCAGTGACACGTGGGCAGTAAGCCACCACCGTGTTGTGGCACTGAAAAAGGCGATTACATTGCAGGATACATGAAGAGAGGTGTGGTGAGAGACGGGAATTTACAAGGCCAGTGCCAAGAGCTCATCTGGAGCGCTGCGGCCGCTCACCCACACACCACGGATGGATTCAAGGGACTCGGGGTGACCAGCTTGCTTAGCCCAGCAAAACAAAGGCAGAGAGGGGACAGGAGCGATTTCCACATCACAGGGATGGAGGCGATGGAAAAAGAAGAATGATTTCAACTAAAGGGCTGCATTCGCACCAGGAGAAGGTCTAAACAGGCTGTGAATGTGTTTAAGCTGGAAATCAGCAGTTTTCTAACAGCCTTTCAGCGGGGCGTCAGTCCCTGACTCCTACCTGGCTTGCAGGCAGAGCCAGATCTGCCTGCAGAGACAGTGACGCTGACCATGGCGAAAGCGTCACCCAGGGTACAAAAATCCCAAGTTTTACACCCCTTTGAGTTTGTGGAATATCCTTGACTGAAGATGTTGTGCGCCAGTCACACTGCATTTTCCTCACAGATGGAACAGGAACACTTGTGGTTGTTTTTCCCCTTCTAAATTAGGATTTGTCAGTGCCTCAAAGCTGCGAGGAGCCCCAAAAGCTTTGAGAGCAAGTCTGGAGCTTTGCTGAAGTCGCTGTGGCCAGGCACAGGCAGAGAGGTCTGGGTCGGACCGCAGAACATCAGTATCTGGGATTTTAAAAGCACTCTCTAGCTAATAAGCAAACATTCACGCATGTGAACAGTCCCACTAACCAAAGAATTACTCACATGCAGAAGTGTTTGCAGGATGAGGCCAAATAGCTTCACAAAACTTGCATTTAGTAGCCTCCTTGAGACTGAAAAGAAACAATGGTTTGGATTTCCCCAAATACAGAAAATTCACTTTAAGAGTTATTATGAAAATTGGAATTACACAAAAAGAATTCGCACTCAGCTTTAAGTTAAAAGTGTCTTCCCCACCAAAATAAGGCTCACAGAACAATGAGGAACCTAATTATTTCCATCTAACATGTGGGACAGAAGAAATAAGGAGTAAGCTACATACCCAACGGACCTGCTTATTCTGCAATTTCCTTACTCAACATTTATATATAGCAAAACATCACTCAACTCTTGAAGCCAGTAAAGAACAAAGCAAACCATTCCCCAACCGCTCCGCAGTGCTCAGGATTTGGCACAGGCAATAATTCTCATTATTCCTCTGTTGCAATCAGCCAAATCCATTTTCTCAAGCTCTGTTGCTTGTAACAGACCTGGAGCAGACCCACAGCTGAGCTCAGCAGAGCTTTGCCACTTCCAGTGGAACCACCTTTATTTACATCAGCTAGAAATCTGCTTTGTAACCTTCAACAGCAAAAATATTCTGGAGTAGGAAGCAGTAGTTGGGTGTGTTTGGCTGTATTTCACTTTTCCTCTGCTAAATGACCATCTGCCCTCTACTGGTAAGCAGTCTTAGGAACTTTTTTCAAGACTTTCCCACTCAAGGTCACACAAACCTTACCTGAGGTTGTTTTGGCGTTTGCTGAAGAGACAAGACTAGCGAGATTGAGAACTTCCCCTGGTGCAAGAATAAATGGTGAAGTGAGAGTCACAGTGTTGGTGATGGGATCCGTTCTCTCTGGATGAGTGTTTACCTGGTTCTGCATTGCTTCCTAGGAAAGAGAGTGGGGTCAGGCATACATTCGTCATGCTTTCTGTGGTATTTAGCATCCTTGAAACATTTTAGAGGCAGATTATTTCTCTCTGCAGCACGTCAGGGACACCAGTGCAAAGACTGTGACAAAACTGCCACCTAAACTTGGCAACTTACACTACAACCGCGCAAGATGCCTGGCAATAAAACCCCATCACCGCTGAGTCCTAGCAGACACACACCGGTTGATCTAGAAATAAAACAAACCTTATCCACCTCCATGTTTCTAGTTCTCTCTGCAAACAGAAAATGATCCCATCGGACACAACAGGATCCCTCTCACTCTCGCGCAGGTACAGCTCTGGGTCAGAGAATTACCAGCAAGTTCCTCCTTCCTCAACCTACCTGTAGCATTACCAGAGTCTCTGGATTGTTCTTGTCCAAAGCAATATCAAAAGCCGATTTATCAAACTTGCTGAAAGCATGGACATCAGCTCCGTATTTGATGAGCAGCTCTACGACGTCTCGGTGGTTGTGCTCTGTCGCCCAGTGCAAAGCGGTCATTTTCAGCATGTCCTTGGCATTTACATCAGCCCCGTTCTGAAAGAAATAAGCATTACTTGTCTGGGCGCTGTCTTCTCTCAATGTCTTAAAGGTGGTGCCTGCACTAGCATTTAAACAGCGACATCAACACTTAACTCCAAGGGCCATTTAGACCAGCCTTAAAGTGGTATCTGATTTACTGTACTTACCCTAATTAGCAGTTCTACAATATGAGTGTGTCCATCAGCTGCAGCCATGTGTAGTGGCGTCCGGTCCACTTTTGTTCGGGCATCTCTGCTAACACCAGCTCGAAGCAGCACTTCTGCTGTCGAATAGTGGCCGTACTGGGCAGCCAGGTGAAGAGGCGACGTCCCAAGCTGCGTGTTAATTTAGAAGAGTTACTGCCGGTTCACAGCAGGAGAGGACAGGCACAGTAATCACCATGTGTGTATCCAGCAGTAATTAGAATGACAAAGCCTCCGGAAGAAATTAATTTAACCTTTTTTTTCTCCACTCAGAAATAGGGGGCCGCACATCCAATGATTTTCCTGATAAACGTAAAACTTTTCAGGGATCTTTATGTTATCTGATAACTTGAAGATCAAACATGCTTTACTTTCTTCACTGTACCACTCGTTTATCCCTGAGCATCACTCTGCTTCTTTTCCAAACCACAGCAGAACAGCTCTGCCATTTCTGTATCATGACAGATAATTTCACTGCTGCTTAGAACAGGGCAGGATTACAACATTACTAGGCTCTGCTACCTCTGATACAGTTAATTCCTTCATCTCACAAATTTATGAATGAACAGGCTGATAAGCTAGGAAGTGAAGACAATTGGTGAGGGAAAATGGCTACCGATGGCTTGTTCGTTATACTCTGGTTCCCTGTTTATCCAACTGTTATTCTTCAGTTTCATTAAAGCTTTTATTTCCTTTCCAACCCAGGATGGGCTGGTTTGTTTTCAGGGTTTTGGGTTTTTTAAGGAAATTAAAAAAAAAAACCCCAAAGATGAGTTTGTTCATTGAGGGAGTTTAAACAATTAAATGCAGCATTCTTGAAAGAACTTCCTGCTGCTGAGAGGTTTAACAGTTCTTCCAATTTTACTTGACTCATCATTTATCTCAGCTGTCGGGAACTGCACTTCTTAATCTGTCTTAAGAAGACAGACTTCTTAAACTGCTGTCTGGGTACTTATGACTGTGCTCCCGTGCTTTAGGCAGAGACCAATCTTTACACAAACGTCAATTCATCTTTGCCTGAAGAAGGTCTTGGTTTTTAAAGTGCTTCATCTGGAATCTGCTCCGCCACAGAAACCCAGAGACGCATTTTCTGCCAATCCACATTCTGGTTTTACTGCTCCAATTTCCATTTGTATCCTTTAGGTTCAGCCCTAAGAGAACACACGCAACCTGTTTCACACAGAAACCCAACGTCTCTTCCTCCGACGTACCCAGTCAGTGGTGAAGGGAGCACCGCTGGCCATCAGCTTTCGCACTTCGTCATCTTCGCCTTTGCGAGCTGCTTCTAGCAACCTCTTCCCTAGGTCCACTAAGGACATCTTTATACATGGGAACAAGTATTTGCCGAAAGCTGCTTTAAAAAGTGGGAGCAAGAAACGGGAAACAAACAAAAAGCAGTGAGGCAGAGACATTTTAAAAGCACTGTACAACTACGGCCCCACATCGTCTTCCCATACAGAACTAGGCCCAACACGATCAATAAACAGGCATAAACATTTATCACATTTTTCAGTTCTGTGCCCTGAAAGATCGACAGAAGGCAGCACAGAGGGTCAGCAACCAGGTCAGACACCACAAGCCACCAGAGCTCCTGCAAAATCCTGCTTACCTCAACAGCGCCTTGCACGGACACAAAGACTTGCCCATGTGGATCCAGTTCCAAGAGCAGAACCTAAAAAAGCAACGGCAAAGCTGTTCGCACTCCTGGCACAAATTCATTTTGATTTTTAAAGCGCTTTAAGAACATGATTTAATCTCCGAGACACTCTCTCTGACCCCAGCACTAGCAACTAAGCATGGGGGAACTATCCCTGTTCTCTGCAGGCAGAGGGTAAAACAAACCTTGGTAACTCCAGTGACTTGTTCAAGGTCATAAAAGGAGCAGAACCCAAAAGCTGTGCTCAACGTACTGCACAACAGTGTCTCTATTGACTCCAAGCTACATAAAGCATAGCATAATTATGGCAATAGCGAACTGTAGCATTTTTCTCAACAATAGGGTTACGCTGGTACGCCAGTCCTATCAAAGACTGACTTTAAAGTCTATCCATTAACTCATGTACAATGTTCAGTAAGCGGCTACAAACGGACGTCTGTGCAAACGGGCACCGTGCCACCCAGCATAACAGTGATTCCAACAGCACTGAGGCCCTCGACTGATTTTTTTCCTTTAATTTCCTTCAATTACAGTTCTATGAAATAGTTGGAAAGCTCCATTTCTTTCTTATTTCTTGTTCTTTCAAAAGAAACATCCCACCTTGTCCTCAGTGACCAACAGAACCAGCTATCAGTAAAGCCAAACAGCAAATCTCACCCCTAAATCTCATCAGGATACACTGCCGACATCGTCTCCCTCCACAAACGCATCACTTCATAAGACTATTTTGAACTTGTAGCTTTTTCCAGGCGTGCAGTTACTACGTGCAACACCTGAGGCTTGGAAGTCAAGAGCCCAGAGCAGTTACTCAGAGTTTACCCTGCAATCAGGACCTTTGATGTATTTATGATGCATGTGTTTGACTACCACAACCCCCCTGCCCTTTAGGACTTTCCAGTTTGGCGGTTTTTTTTCCCCTTTCGCACTTCTTGTGGGACAGAGAATATTTTTTAAATGTTCCTTCTCGTCGCCCACGTCGAAAACACTTGCATGTTTTCCGGGCATGAGTAGTTGCACCGAACTCTGCGTTCACAAAGTTAACCACCAGCTTACGTATTTTTGGAGTTTACCGCTCTGGGTGTGTTTGGAAAAGAAAGGAGAAGCTGGATCGTTAATAAAACACATCAGTTTCTCTTCTCACATTAAACTGAACCTTTGCCACTTATTAATTATTCGGAGGCCTCTCCTTGCATTCCCGCTCTCTTCCCAGCTGGATGCTTTCAGGGAGGATTTAAGTCTGAGGCTCCCTCTCTCTACTTTAAGTTATTTACAGTATTCACAACTTGGACTACTGTTGATAAATTCCTCCACCTCCCCTTTGCTGCATTTCAGAAGTAAAAGGAAAGAGCACGCTTCTCAAAACCCCCAAACCTCCCTCTGAACAGCCAGGGTGAGGTTACCTCTGCAGCCCTGCCTCAAGACCCCCCCCCAAAACTCCTGAGCCCCCCCTTCTTGGTGGAGACAGGAGGCCCTTTCGCCTCTCCTGGTCGAG
>NW_009189710.1:0-22908 GCF_000690835.1 Fulmarus glacialis
TGCTGGCTGGGGTTAAACCACGACAGCATCTTTTTCTCTGTCTGCAATCTTGTGTCAGTGTTTATTCCCTGTGGCGTAATACTAACAGACTTGTTTAATTGTCCTTGCTCCACATTTTGCCACTGATGTTTTGTCCTGGCTATGTGATAGTGTTAGGATGGTCTTTGTTCCATCCTGGAAATATAAAGCAGAAAATTATTTCAGAACGTGTGTTTAAATACTGTTTTATCATGAATGCAAAGCACATCAATTAATCTTTCATTCTCTGTTTAAGTCCAAAACCTCTGCCCCAGCAATCCTGAGGGGGTCTGGATGAAGAGCCCAGCTGCGCTGTTTCTACATCTATACTGCAGTCAGTCCTATTTTACTTAAACTAGGAAAGCCTTATCTCTACTATTTATTCTATGACAAATAATTGAGCATATACCTATCACTAGCCTTGAACTGTTTACCTTCATACAGACATGATAGAATACAGGCTAGTTTGCATTGAGCCACTACTATTCTCTGAACAAACTAGCTTAAAGGTGGCTGGTGTACGTCTACTCTATGCTGCAGTGATCGCTCCATCCTAAACCCTCAGTAGTAAGCACATGGAATAAATATTAGGAACTTGATTCTCTTCCTAAGGTGCACAAAATAGAATCTACTGCGGTATAGACACACTTACCAGTCACATTTAAATTGTCCACCTGTGTTTTATTTCAGTAATACTACATCTTTGCCAACTTTGGAGTTAATAAAAAATGAAAGCAGGGCCAGATTTGATTGACTGTTAAAGCAAAAGTGAGAGTTTGCTCACTTGTTTGTGCAGCCAACTGGTTTGTCAATGCAGTTATGGTAATCTTGTGGGAAAATTTTAGCTAGAAATGTTCCTGTTATTGTTTGAGAACTGATCAAAGCTCTACATGTTTGTGACTTACTTAATGAACAATGGACTGATGGAAATATGTAGATAGGGGCTCTGAATATTGTTGTGTTGTGGTAAAAATACAGAGGAAGCACAGCAAGACAAAAATAGCCTAGAATCCTAGAGGGATATTGGATGTAATTATGTACAGTGCATTAAATCATTGTTTTATAACTTCGTCTGTTCTTCAAGAGAAAGAAATGTTAAAGGAAAGTGCATAGTGAATGCTCATCAAGCTTGAAAAGACATTGCAGGGATTTTTGAGTCTTTCAATTCTTTTCAGTGGAAAACACATTTCATTTTATATACTCAGGAAGAGATGGCATGCTCAGGAAGAGAAGAGAAGGGCGTTGTGCTTTGATACAGCACTAAATAATATGCCTTAAATGTGATTTAATATGAAACTCAGTGGCCCAGTCCAAAACACCTAACCTGTTTTGTGCTTAAGATCATCAATCAGCCTCTAAAGTTCACCATTTTCACATCTCTCACATTTTAGATATGAGCTTTATCTCCAGGAAATAACACTAAAAACCATTCTTCTCTTATTTCCTCCAGCCCAAACTTGTAAAGTTTAAACTCAGGAAAACAAAAAGGGAGGAGAATTCATAAGCCCTGTAGTATGAATTGAAACAGGAAAATGATGACTTTATTTTTCTGTTCCAGCCTGGGTCTATTTTCAGTCCCACCTGGATATGCTGAGAAAGCTGAGGTCAGAAAACTAGGTACTGAGTAGCCAAGCAAGACAAATATTTTTATCCATCCTTACCTGTCACTTCTCTTTTGGTGGTAGTTTCCAAACTTTTCATACTGTGGGTTCCCAGCCTGCTTTTCTGATAGGTAGGGGTCCTTGTAAGGCAGATACGTTATCCATAAATTTCTATTACAGTCTTCATGCAACAGTTTACTCTGGTGAGCTGTCTGTGTGCTACATCATTATGACCAGTGTTGTCTCATTCTTTCCTGGGCCCCCCGGTCCACTTGAATGTATATATCTGCTTTCTTTCATTTCAGATTGCAAGGTTCTTGGGGCAGAGGCCACCTTTTCCGTCTGTGTTTGTACTCACAGAAGCTTTGTGGTACTGCAAATAAATAAAGGAGGATCAGGTGCAGTATTTCAGGCTGTGAATCCTATTGAATTTGAACAGTACAAATAATTCTAACGATTAACTATTGTAACAAGTGGTTCTAGATGAGAAGAAAGGACATATGTGTTTCGTGGCAAGTGCTAGATATGTCTAGAGGGGGAAGAAACAATACTGAAGACGTGATACTGAAGATACACAGATGCATTCTATAATAAAGACTGCACTGCTCCTACTAACTGTACTGTAATAGTACTTGTAAGCCCATGCTATCATCCAGGGTCACTTTCTGCAAGGCCTTCTGTCCTACAAGAGAAGTAGGAGATGAATAAGGACAGTGTCTAAAACCAGTGTTACTTTTTTTTTTTCCCCACAGAAAGTTTCCCCGTGTTATCAACATTTTTAAAATCATGATTCTCATAAATATTTTGGGGGCAAGGGAAAGGAAAAGCTACATTTTAGTGATGTTGCTATATGTAAAGATCAAATTCTGCTTTCTAAAAGCCCTTTTAACCTCCATAATTTCAGAGAAAAAGCTTGAAAACATGACTTGGATAGATGAAAACATTAGCACTTTTGCAGTTCTTATTTGCTTTCTGGGTTGGTTGAAAACCAACCCCATGGAGCTCTGTGGAACACAAGTCCCCTGTTTTGGTATCAGCAAATTTGACAAATTTGACTCCCTGTCAAGCAGGAATAAAGCCAGCCTGCAGAATGCCTCATCCAGCACCATTAGAAATGGAGATCCATGGCAGACTGCAAAGTAATTGGACAGACACTTCTTAACAATGTTCTCATCCCCTGCCAACTCCTCCTAAGGTTGTCTTTTTATATGAGTAATTCCCAGAGTACATTTCTGGAAATTAGCCCCCTGAAAATGAAGTCTTTAAATTGCAGTGCTCCTGAGACTGTTTTTCTGCTTGCTAATATTGTTGCACCATTGTTTCTAGCTGCTACCACCTTAACTTTATTGCATTTTCCCTTCTTATTTCTGAAGAAATAATGCAGCTTCAACCTGGAGGAGGAGTGTTCTCCTCCACCTCTTTCCCCATTATACTCTATTCCTCTTATACTGGAACTGAGCAGTAAAGGTGACATTTGTCATACACAGGAGGAACTCATTATGCTGCAAATTTGAAGCATTGATCCCCTCCCCTTTCTACTACAGATCATTGCTCTCCCTTTTGCTAGCTTGTCCCCAGTGGCAACACAAATGTTTCCTGCAATGCAATTCTTTTCTGGGGTTTGTTCACTGTCTCTGCTGAAAACTGCTGGGTTGTTCAGGAGAGCCCGGGCTGCTCGATCAGTTAGGATAACCATGGCTACAAGAAAATGTTAAGTGCTAATAAACCTAACTGTAGGTCTCTGCTTCAGAACTGCAGTCAGCCAGCACCTTTCAGAAGCAGTTCAGAAATTAAATGGCAAAGCAGGTATTTCACTATCAGATTCCCAGAATCACAAAAGTGTTGAGGCTGGAAGGCACCTCTGGAGATTGCCTAGGTTAGCCCCATTGCTCAAACTAGGGTCAGCTAGAACAGCTTTGACTCTTCATTTAGTTCAATTCATCTGGCACTAATTACTGTAATGCAATTTTTTAATTTGTTTTCTTATTTCCCTCTGAAATGGGGACTAGACATGTTTTTCAATTAACATATACGTGTGATGTTTATCCTGTTCTTACAACTATTGATATAAAATAAATTCTTTGAAAATTGTTGCCTTCACAGAAATAAACAAAGAGCATATCACATCTGAATCATAATTTCTGTGTTGCTAGGCCGAAAGTAGCAAATTCTAGTCGTCATTTGTGAAAAGGGCTTCTATGACCCAGATTGTCCTAGTAAATTCTGTGCATTTGCACAGAGCTCCTGTCATTGGTAACTTATGTGTATATCAACGTTCTCAGAGCGCTACAGATATTTTTTACATAGACATATGGATGAAAGTTGTCCTATTGGAAGATGTAAGAATTCACATAATCAAAGACTGGTAAGTCCACGAAGAAATTTCTTCTTTAGTGATGCATCTTGCTTAGCTGTTTCAACTTTCTGCTGAAACTTTTTTTTTCTTGAAATGCAAGCTATTAAAATAAGATTAAAAACCATAAACAATATTCCATTTTCTTATTTTTTTTAAAATAGTGGTACTATTTTTTTTTGGTCCCTTCAAGAAAAAAAATCCTGCTTGGAAAGCCATTGAAACTCAGAAATCCAGTGTAAAAAATCCTGTGCTATTAAAATAGGGCTTATAATAGTAATGTCTGAAGTTACAGACAGTTTTAATAAGCTCATTGCATGGTGACACATATTGTTCATAGATTGTGCTATGTGCAGCATGAGAAGGTGGAAGGTTAGTTTTCAGTCATAAGTAAGCATCAAGAGATGTTATGATCAAATGAATTATTTTGGTGTTGGAACCAGATGGTCTCTATGATATACTCTGCCGTGAACTTTCAAAAAATCATTGAACCTTTTTTACTGTAATTGGAAAACGCATATTAGGTGGCTCACTTCGGTAGATAGCTTTAGAATGTATCAAACCTATTTAGTAAAGTGCTCATTATCATAATATTTGAGCACCAGAATTTCAATATTATAGATTTTGATTGCTTGTTCTCCTGTCTTTTTCTTGTAAGACACTGTTTTACAGATACTACTGACTCAGCCTTCCTGATCTGTCTAAATAGTACCCTACCTGTACTTTTTAAATTAAAGGACAATAACTTATGTGCTTATATATACATATCAAGCATTTCATGTTTTTCTTGTCGGATGTGCTGGAACTATCATGCAAGTGATGTGCAATTGGTCAGCTCCTGGACAAAAAATCTGTTGCATGTAAATTGTATTAGTTTGCTGTATATGCTCAGATCCAGTAGTTCAGTATTTAATAGGTCCAACATAGCTTCCTGTCCATATAACATAAAATTGTTGCATACATATCTTTCATTGTCCCAGAGGCATGGGCAAATGTCCAAAAATGATTAGGCTGTGTACAGCGTCTAAAAATAAACACTGTTCTACACTGGGAAAAGAAGGAGAATTGGCAAGTTTGCATTGTCCTTATAGAAAGGTTAGGCCATTTGTTCCCTTTGGATGTTGTGGTTCTTACCTCACTAAATGTAGTTCATAGATATTTCTTCTGTCTGGGAGCTGTGCATTACATTCTAGTTTTGACTATCGTATATTCCACGTGTCTTTTTTTGCTCTGTCAGTAACAAAAATGGTCTAAAAAAACAACTAGTTCTCCATGTCAGGGTATGAGGATATCACTTGCTTGGAGAAAAATTTATCTCATAACACTCTCTGCATTTTAACATTTATTTTGCTTTTGCTGTGGGAAGAGAGCACATTTTATTCTTTTTCCTCTCCCTTTAGTGTAAAAAAGTGGTGGTGGTCCAAGACACAGAATCCCTACAGGAAAGATGCACTTTTATAGACAGATGATGATTGCTTGCCAATAGTAATCAAAACACTTAATAGGTTTTCGGCATTTAAACGGAACTGATACTTTCAGAGTACTAAAAATAATATTAAATTATTCATTATGAATAATTGTACCTGATGAAGGCAACCCCATTTTTCCTATTTGCAAATATTTTGTGAACTGATCCATTTTTTGCTGAAATGTTTGGTACTAAGTCTTTGTCTAATAGACTGAATGAGCAATTTTCAGCCTGTACTCACTCAAACTTTGTTTGGTTCACTTATGAACTGACATGGAACATGGTTAGTTACTCAAATCCCACAGTCTCTTCTTCTCTTTTGTCATTTAAAACAAACATTTGGAGAATAGAGAGGAACAAGTAATAGGCAGTCTCCTTCATGCACAGCTTTCTGAGTAAACCGTTCCTGAACAGCCTAAGCATGGCTCCATATAAGCAATTTAGAGCCTGAATAATAAATTGGAAAAAGTTTGTTTGCAATAGCTAATCACATTGAATAACATAACTTACACATTTGGTATGTTGAGAGAGTTGGTATGTTTAGCCTGGAGAAGGCTCCAGGGAGACCTTACAGTGACCTTTCAATACTTAAAGGGGGCTTAAAAGAAAGATGAAGTGAGGCTTTTTACCAGAGCCTGTAGTGATAGGGCAAGGACTAACAGTTTTAAACTAAAAGAGGCTAAATTTAGATTTGATGTAAGGAAGAAATTCTTTACTATGAGGATGGTGAGTCACTAGAACAGGTTGCCCAGAGCTGAGTGCCCCATCCCTAGTAGTGTTCAAGGCCAGGTTAGATGGAGCTTTGAGCAACCTGATCTAGTGAAAGGTGTCCCTGCCTATGGCAGGTTTTTAAAGGTTCCTTCCAACCCAAACCTTTCTGTGATTCTGTGTTTCGCCATTTGTTTCTGTCCTGGTTTCAGCTGGGGTAGAGTTAATTTTCTTCCTCGTAGCCGATGCTGTGTTTTGGATTTAGTATGAGAAGAATGTTGATAACACACTGATGTTTTAGTTGTTGCTAAGTAGTGCTTACACAAAGTCAAGGACTTTTCAGCTTCCCATGCTCTCCCAGGTGCACAAGAAGCTGGCAGGGGGCACAGCCAGGACAGCTGACCCAACTGACCAACCCGGTATTCCATACCATATGACATCATGCTCGGTATATACACTGGGGGGAGTTGGTCGGGGGGCAGCAATCGCTGCTCAGGGACTGGTTGGGCATCGGTTGGCGGGTGGTGAGAAATTTCTTTGTGCATCACTTGCTTTGTACATTCTTTTATCATTATTATTACTATTTTACTTTATTTCAATTATTAAACTGTTCTTATCTCAATCCACAAGTTTTCTTACTTTTACTCTCCCTATTCTCTCCCCCGTCCTACCAGAGGTGGGGGGAGTGAGCGAGCAGCTGTGTGGTGTTTAGTTGCTGGCTAGGGTTAAACCACAACAGTTTCCTGCTGCAAGAAGTGGTAACACATGCAAATGCATTCAATTTAAACTTCTACGTTTAATTTTGTTACAGTAATTGATAACATATTTAACATACTCATATGATGGCAATTGATCGAGTTGTCTAATTTTAAGAAGTCTTAGCCTGTTAAATTACTTACACTAACCCACCATTTCACAGCTTTTAGCACGTCCCAATTGCAAAATAATTCAACTTAGACAACCTCTCTTTTTCTCAGTTTTTCCAGAGATATCCTGTGCATTAAAACATCATTAAATGCAATGCATAAAGTGACGTGGAACTAGGAGCTGGTCCCACAACTGGGAAGTTTCTTTACAGAAGAATGCAGTTGTCACTGGGCTTCAGAGTTAAGCTTCCTCTTTCCTGTTTTCCTTCAGTGCTAGGTATCTTACATCACTTCATATTTAGGGCCTCACTTCAGCAGGCAGAACGGAGAGTCCTTCAGTTCAGCCTGTTTTATGAAGAGAGGATGAACAGTTTCCTGGGAGGCTGAAGATGTACTTTTGAATCTTCAAGCTGAAGAAGGAACTGAGCTGCCCTGGTGAAGTGCTGTAATCATTTAACCATTATATAATAAAATGGGCACTCTGGTTATTTTCTCTTTTCAAAGAGGGGTGCTTTGTACTGAATGCAATTCTGACACTGACAGAGTTTTGCTGGCAAATTCTGAGCACACCTTCTGAATCCAGCCTTTCACCAGACTGAGGTGCGGGGTGCCTAACATGTCAACGTCACTTGGCCTTAAACGTCATGCAGCCAAGCAGGCCACAGTTCCTCTATGAATGTAGTAAAGTTCAGGTGCCCTACCTAAGTGATTTACTTAAGAAAACATAGCAGGACTCCTGGTTGGCAATGTGAGATTTCTGAGGGTCACTCTCCCGGACATACATGTCTGAAATATTTAGATAGGATTATATAAATCTGTTTTTAATCTGCCTTGGGTTCTTAGCTGCTTTTTAGATAACATTTGGTCCCATGTCCATACCAAATCTTATATTTGTTTGCAGCAGGCTATACTCCTGTATAGGTGTCATTTTTTTCTTCCCCTTTGCTAAAATTACTTTTGTCAAAGAAGTAGCATCCAGGTTCTCAGGAGGAGCAAGCCAACCTTACAAGAAGCTGCAAGGGTCTTGAGGTCTTTTGAGAATGCAATGGAGCAACAAACATTGTTGGCATAGAAGATAGTAATGAAATGCAGCTGGGTAGAGAAAGCAAACTGGAAAAATAAAATCCTTTCAGCCCTTGGTTTTTTTCAGTATTCTGTGTAAAGAATGCACACTTAAAGATCAGAAGCAAACAGGCTAACAAAAAAACCCACCTGCAAATACATACACATGGTCATCTGTGTGCCCCAGAAAGGAGTATTCAGGGAATCTAATTTTAAAAATGGAAATCAGGTTTCTCTAAGGAACCTTTTCTCTTAGCTCAGACTCGGCATGAGTGCCTTATTTGGCCTACAGAAAATGTCAGGTAATTTGAGTTAGCTCGGCTTTCAGTTACAAAGAACCTAGTTAATTTAAAGTACTTTGCATTTGCTAAAGGCATGCAGATGGATAGTCATTACAGATTGGCTGCCAATTTACTTTGTGTTAGTTTGTGTGGCTAATCCTTTTGAGTCAGAGTTTACTGATTTTTCTCTGGTTTTCACAATATAACTTTTTTATTTTTAAAGGGAGTCAAGCCAGATTTGTAATATAACATTTTAGATTTTCAGTGTCTTTTTTTTTTTTCATGCTTTTGGTGCCATTTTATATAAATACCTCCATAATCTGCTTATATAAACAGGGCATTTATGAACTGCATGAATAGAAACAGCTATAAAATTTCTTGGCTTACACACAGATTAGATCATTTAGCTTGTAATAAAAGGGAAATATTTTCAACATTACAGTTGATGTTTTCTGTTTGATGGAAAATTATATCTTTCATTTAGATTTTACACCAGCAGTGTACGTTAAAACTCCCTCTGACAATTATCCCTTTATATCCTAAATCTACCTACTAGAAGTACCATAACAATGACACTGAATTTAGTATAACCCTTTAATAACATCTACCAAAGGAAAGGCTGTTTTACCAGGTGGTGTAACAAGGGATGGCAAAATGGCAGACAGTTAATGTAATGAAGATCTTTGCCTCCCAGGTGTTTATATATTTCCTATCACATTAGGACAATGTTAACTGAATACCGGATGCTATTGCAAAACAAATCATTACTGCTGCAGTTATCCATGCTGAGCTAGCACCTTAACTACTGGGGCAAAGTAACTAGTTACATTCACTGGTTTGGGTTTTTTTTGTTTTTTTAATATGCAAAAAGCCCCTTAAAGACTCAATTAAATAAAATGGCTTTTTTAGAATTTTAATCTCTAAATTTAAAGCAAAATTGTGATTTTCAGTAAAGTAAAAGCAAACAAACATCTTGAATTCAGAATAATTCCATATATTCAGAGCAGTCCAGGCAAAATTTGAAGGCAAAATAACTTTGCGAGTAGGATGTCAATCTGCCATCTTTTCCTCACCAAGAGAAGCTCCCATTAGGATTGAGCAAACTTTTTCTTTTCTGTCTTCACATGTTTTCTTTTCTCTGGATGATGAGCTCATCACTGGTCCAGCAGCTGGTAATACCAAGAAATTAGCAGCCAGCCCCTCCTTGCTGCTTTCCAGCTCTGTGGGGAGCGAGCTCAGCGGTTGCTGCTCAGCTCGCTTGCTTGCCGGCTGCTCCCCCCCGCTGCTTCCCAGCAGCGAGCAGGCAGATGCGCAGCCAGCATGGAGCTAGGTACAGAAGAAAGCCTGGTGACATTAGGGTTTGTAAGGCTGTTTGTAAGTGAGGCTCTCCCTAGCAATCCGCTTCCCCACAGGCATTGCCTAAACTGCTTATTTCTGTAGCTGCCTATGCTGAGGCTTGATGGACTGTGTTCGGTAAGCAACAGGATCCAGGGAAGCGGGGACGCATCTTTCCATGGCCTTCCTAGGGCGGTAGCACAGAAACCCAAAGCACTGGTTCAGTTTCTCTGGAGAGAAAGGCATGACTCCTGTTGAATTTAGTGGCTCTGGATCCATACTCTGATTCATGACACTGTATTTAGTATCTGCTAGAGTGATGGCAGAAGGCTGGGGGAGGCAGAGCGGCCAGTAGCTACATCAGCTATTCCAAGTTAATCTACCTGTAATAAGGAGCCAGCACTACTGCATACAGCAGTATCGAATAAAGTGCTGCTAACGCTTCCAACCTAGCCAAAATCCAAGATCTCCTATGCTTTGCTTTTCATGAGAAACTGGTAATTGCTAGTTATAAGGTAGAAAAAAAAAAACAAACTTCCAGGAATGTTTTCTCTGATCCAACTATCAACCCTCTTTTAGCATCAACCTATGCAATGACTCATTCGTATTTCTGCCAGAGTTACACAGCAGTGTGGCTCAGGCAGTGCTGAAATGTCCTCCTCTCTCTGAACTTGAAAGCAGCCTCTTGCTTTTCCACCCGAGCTGTCACTCGTCCACCCACAAATCACATTCCCTTCCGAAACAATGACCAGCAAGGTTCCTCTGTTCAGATTGTACGAGAAGCTTTCGAGTAGAACTACAGGCTCAGACATACGTCCTTTATCACTATCATATATAAAGGGCAGTGGCTTAGACCTGTGAATTTAAAGCAGTGTAAATTGCATCTTTATTCACTGAGGAAAATATAGACTGGCTCATTTTTCTGATGTCTAGCTAATGTACCTACTCTAATAGTAGCCGGTGATATGTTTTTAATGTTGGCATCTGCCTGTACCAAGAAAGAACTTAGCAAGCACATAAAAAAAGACATCAGGTTCTGCCAAAATTGCTTCTGTAAGCTGTACCATATGGTCAAAGATAAAATCTAATATTGGAAATACCAGTTGTTTCATTGCTAACTTGAATACACTGGGGAAAATAAAATATTTACTGTGAAGGATTCATAATTTGACTTCATCTCTTCTGGTTTTATTGCAACTAATGTCAATGCTACCTTTTCTGATCATTCAGCTATGCAGTAGCTCCTTGGCAGGTGTAATACTCCTGTTCTCTTGCAGTTAAATTTTAATAATCAAACTTTTCCCTACCACAGCACTCAAGCAATTAATGCTATCAGAAGGAAAAGTAACTTGTCAGATAACTGAACCAGCCTCACAGCTGAGCATTCTAAATTATTTCTCCAGTAAAAATTATTTTGTAAGGATTTCTGTATCCCTTCTGAGCTACACAAAGATTTTATATTCCCAAATCTACTTTACTAAACAAATTTACCTGAAAGGTTAGTCAAGTCTGTTTCAAAAAACAAAGAAACTGCATATTAGTTGATGCCTTTTATTCTCAATATTAAATAAACCCATGAAATGAACAATGGATGTTGCTATTTTATATGTATAAAGATAAAAATATGGCTTATATATATGGCATTTCACAAAACAGAGCTATTTAAGCACATCTTAACTACTTAAGAGTTCCTATATAGCTAAGGCACTCTGGAAAATTCTATGTGAATTTCAGCCGCAAAAACCCGATAATCTATTTTAGGTCCCCGTGAAACAGGGTATCGGTTTCTAGATAGGCTTGCGTAGCCTGATGAAGAAATGAAAGAGAAATGTTCCCCCACATACAGAGATACCACACAAGATAGTCTCAAGATTCTTTTTTTAAAAATGTGATCTTTTTCCTCCTTAGTTCGAGCATGTTATGTAAGACTTAAAGTTTTACATGCGGAATCTGTAGCAAACTGGGATCTGGCAATATTTACCATCTTTTATTGGCAAAGTCATTCAGACTAGTCAGTTCAGAAAGTACTAGAGCTCTCATTATAACTCTGACCTCTATTTTTATCTTGATCTTATTCAAATGCAATAAAAACATGTTCTTAAAAGATTGATGTGCTGTCACTCTAGAGGAGTAGTTTTAAAAGCTATTTACTGATTCAAAAAAAGACTCATAAATAATTGGATCTGGTCCAGTAGAAGGGTTGATAAATATACTTATTCAAATTGTGGGATTTGGGTTCCTACTTTTTTTTTGTTGTTGTTGTTTTGTTTTTTAATTTCTAAGGCAATCAGGATGATAATCACCTACTGCTGTAATTCTCTGTGAATTAAGAACGAGACGAAAAATGTCCATAACTAGTTCATGCCTACTGAGGAGCCTTCTTTGAAACACTATTTGCTACTGATTAAAAAGAAATAGCAGGTAGTTATTTGGAGAGGTAATCTGCTTTTCAGTCAGTGTCAGGGGGTGCATGGTACCAATTTTATTCAAGTGACCTTTTCAAAGCTTGGGATACCAGTGTTTCCAAGTGTTTCCCTTGAGCTGTGTGGAAGAGATAAGAGTTGGAAAGGGTAATACTTCGAGCTACTTTTTAGAAACATTGCCAATATATCTGTGTCAGTACAGTTCTGTGTTGAAGATAATAAGTAGGAGATGTGAACAGCTGAATTTCTCTGAGTCGGCAGTATATGAGATAAAAATAGCTTGGAAAATGCTTATGTAAAATATCAGAGTTCCTAATGTCCTTTGATGGCTCTATGTAGACAGAACAACTGGCAGCATATTATCAGACATAATTATGCAATGATTTGGATTAGACCTGGTGGTGGCAGGGGAAACAAACTGTTTACTTACATACATCCATACACACACACACACGCACCAACACAGGCATATGTACTGCCACAACTTTATTCCACTAAAATCTGAAATGTTTAGTGACCACTTACAAAATTTGTAAAGTTTTTTTCAAAAAACTATTAAACCATCTCACTCATAAGTAAAAAATGTTTCTTTTGGCTGTATTGCAGTATTGGTTTTAGTCAAGTCACAGTCCTTTGCTCCATCTTTATTTGACTTCTAGGAAACTTTATTGCAATGTTTACCAAAGTACTTTTTTTTTTTCTGGAAGCATATTAGGGAAGTTTTTATTTATTTTTTCACCCTAGTTTGTGATGAATGGCTGCCTAACAGTGCTTATTTGCCCAGAGAAATCCCAAATCCTACCTATTTCCAGTTGTTTCAGCCTCAGCTATATTATCTAGCTCCAGGGCCAGTGCCTGTCACCAGCTCTTTGGGGAGCCAGGAGGATTGGGAGGCCAGGCACCCTAAGGACGGGTCCTGAGGCTGGCTGGCGGTTTGCCCCATTTATTGGAGACGTGAGACAATCCTACCTATTGCTTCCAGTTGTTCTTTTTGGTTACTGCTGTGCATCAGGCTCTTGTCTCTCTCGTCTCTGCATCTCTTGTTTGCATCTCCTCCTACACAGTCTTGGTTCCTGATATTGGTTAAGGCTCCTCTTCTCCCTCCATTTGCTGTCTTAATTTTTGGCTCCTGCCCTCTGTCTCTTCACACCTGATTCCTGATCCCTGATTACTCCTGGCAGAGCACCAATTGCTGTGGTGACCAGGTTGTCCAACATTGTTCAGCCCTGTCTCTCCCATCTCCGTGGCCCTGTCTTACTCAGAGCCTTCAGCTTTCTGGCCTTCACCCAGTCTCTTGCGGTGCTGCTGTTTAGCTCTTCAGCTTGGTGCATCCCAGCTTGACCAGTTTCCTGAAGCTTGCTTCTCTCCTGACCATGTTTCATACATAGCTATACTCAGCGGCTTGGCTCAATGCTTTGCTCCTCTAGAGGACCTCAGATCCCATTTCAGGTGACACCCTGCCTCATTGCCTTCCCGCACCAGCCTGGCTCTAGCCTGTAGGTCTAGCTGCTGATACTCTTTTGGGGATCTTCCAAAAAGTTGAATTCATTCCTTCATTGGAGATGATTATTCTTATAAGCAGAATTTTTCTTGAATTTAGGAACTATGAAGATTTTTTTTTTCTGTAGGAGATTTCCTTTTAGACTTCTTAAAATAACTACCAGACATGAATCATTGACTGATGGGTCTTTAATGGCCCATTGTGGCAGTGAATAATTGACAGCTGTATAGAACTGCAGAAAATTGTATCCCAAATGGTTGTCTCATTAAAAAGAGGCAGCTGGTACCCAGATCACTATCCTGACTTTTACTGCAAATTGCAGGATGGAGACTTCAGGATTAAAAGTCTCCTGTTTTAGCAGTGATCAGTTAAAGGTTCCAGGGAGCTTTCTCTACTGAGTAAATCCAGGTATTTGATATAAATGGTGATACTGTACATACTAGCTGACAAATGAAGATCAGCATTGCAGTCATATCAAGATGGAGGAAAGTAAGTCACGGATAACATTTCTAGCACAAGCAGCTGTTTATTAGGATTAAAAAGTGCTAAATGTGAGCATTTTCCATATAAATAAAAATATTTACTATCTTGAGAATATCTTCCCTTGAATTCAGAATTGGTTTACAAGACTGCAGAAAATCCTCTCACCAAAACATTTTGAAATGAAATCTTAAAAACTGACCTTTTAACAACATAAAGGCATGGTCATTAAAACAATGTTAGTAAGATTGTAACACATCCCTCTCCACATGAGAAAAAAAGAAGCTTTACTTCACCTTTAAGCAAAACAAAAGGGCCATCAGTTCATCCCACTGAGTTGAGGCTCAGCTGGAGTCTCCTTGTGGACTGTGGATGAATTTTCTCCTGAATGAGAAAAGAAATTTTCTGATTAATATTTTAATTTGAGAAATTTAATAAAATCTGTGGCCATTATTTTTATATTAAAAATACCTGAGTATAGTCTTTATCTATTGATCATGTGTGGCTATGGGAATATGATAATCTTATTTTATTCCCCTGACGAACATCTATAAATGGAATACTTAGATCAGGTATAGATATTTACCTCAACTCAAACTGACTTAACATCCTGGCAAAGAAGTGTCTGAATTGGTGAAGTTTTGTGTTGTGTATATTTTGTAGGTTAGATATTTAGAGAAATGTCCTATGGAAGGATTCTCAAAAAAACCCCTTCCTATTTAACTATATAACCTTGACATTTATTTGGCAAAGATTTTTTCCTCTTAGAAGATAAATGCTACTCCAATTTCATTTTTAACATTAAAAAATAATTTGTCCCCGCAGACAATGCTGTGGTTAGATCATAAAACTGAAGAAAAAAATCAGTCAAATAATTTAAAAACCTGCTTAGATTCCTAAAAATGGCAAAACTTGCATAGTTTGCAACATTCACAGCTGAAGAATAAGTTAATAGAATAAAGTAGGTGATTCTGATCGGGATTTGGTAATGTAGCATATAACATCTGGGACTACAAACTGATTTTTGTCAGTTATTCATGTGCTACAAGGTAGATACACACATTCACATACACTTTAACTGGGCTACTATGGGTTTACAATAGGAGAGTTATTTTGAAGAAATGGAAAAGCTTTGATGTTTCATTGAAAACAGCACTGTTTTGAAATAGCCTTCCCTGAGGATCTAGCAAACAAAATTAACATCAAACATACATCCGTGGTAAGCATTTATTTGCCCCATAATGTATATAGCTATAAGCACATAGATTTTTAAATTTGAATTTAAAATGCAAACTTGCAATTCATGACTGTGGAAAAGAGCATTTAATAAGCACGATCCTTGTGGGGATTTTGCTGCACACTTAACTGTGAACTTTTGTAGCTGTTGGTTTATTCCCTGTGTGTTGTATTTGAAGTGCACCCTTGTTCAGACTGACAACAGATTTTCAAATGTAGACAGAAAGTCAAGCATCCTACAGTCTGATAGCCAACTGAATAAATTGTGTTAAACTTTATGCTTTAGGAAAGTTTCTGCTTAAATAATGCTTTTTAAGCACCCTCATAACTTTCGCTAGGGTTTCATGGTTATTATTAATACCAGAAAAGCACTGGATATCAAGGCCATGGTTTCACAGGCCTTAACTCTGGATCTTTGCCCATATCACCCATTAATTGGGTGCATCAGTCGAGCCCTTGTGAAAAAAGGTTTATAAGGGCTTTCATACCAGATTTATGGTGCATGTAGAACAACAGGTGTTACTTAATCCACCATAGTGTTACATGGAGCTTCTTGGTAAAATGGTATTTGGTCAAAAAGGTTTGAGCATACTTTAAAAGGCAAACTATGTTTATCTTTTATGGATACTGTGTGTAATGCAGTTGCAGCATTTTTCATGCAATTCCTTTGGTTTTGATACTGTAAATCAGTGAACCACTATCAGAACTAGCCTCTCAGCTTTGGATTAGGACTGGAGACAGTGATATTCCTTTGCTTTAGTTGGAGCTCTGCCTATGAAAAGATTTCAGCTGGATAAACCCACAAAAGTTAATCTGTTCCCCCCCTTGAAGAAGCAGCCAGGTCTATTCCAAAGATAATTAGCCATTTTCTACATACCAGGGTAAAGCTCAGCTGGGAAAAAAGAAAGTAACTGACTTTTACCACAGAGCATTTATAACAAAAATTGCGAGGAAACATAAAAAGAACAAAATCCAATCCAGTATTATAAGGATTTCTGAGGAACACCAGGATTACCCTCTTACACATCAGTCCAGTTTTTCCTGTTCTCTCAATGTCATTCTGGACACTGGCTCATGCAATGATAATGTCTTGTCTTTCCATGTTTTCACTCTCCACAGAGCATAAACCAAGCCACACAGTCTTGTATAGCTTCTGTTCTCTTGTCCCCCTCTACTCATTTTAATTCTCACTGGTTTTTCCTTCAAGACCTTGACTGGACTACAAAGGTGGACCTGCAGAAAGAAGGAAATCATGTTGCACTGGTCGTCATGCTCTGTTCAGCTGCGAGAAGCACAAGACCTGGGGAGCTCATCCCAAACACACCTTGGAATTACAAAAATGAGGATCCTGTAAGGCAAAATTGTTTCAAATGACTGGAGAATTGTCACTAGTATAGTTGGAAAACAAAAAATTATAATACATGTTGCTTTTCCATTAGAGGCTTTATTTTAAGTTGAATTACAAACCCAAGGAGTTTGGGATAATGATTTCAGTTGAGTTTATAGATTGCAAGACATTACGTTCCTGAGGCATTCACTCTATAGAATTCGCCCACCTGTATTTAAGGAGAATTTTCTACTTTGAAAAAAAGTTTTAATTCAAAATAAGAGTACTGTTTTCATTTAACAAAACAAGAGCTGTTTTTACAGACAGGAATAGCTCTAAGCAGCCTTGAACTGAAACAACAGAATGCTAAGTACAGAAATATATAGAAAGAGACGCAGAACGCAATTTGCCGCTAGCACCACCTTCTGTGGAGTTATCCAGGAGGCGGCTGTGGGAAATACATAGTGTTCCCAGGCTCCTCTACATGCTTTTTCCTCACATAATCCACTTCCCATGTCACTGAATATATATACACCTTATTCAGTACATCGTATACCTTCATGGAACACGTATGGGCAAACCCTATTCGGTTATGCACCCTGATAGACCCGCTAAAGCAAACAATTGCCATCATAATGAATCAGTTTCAAGTGGAGGAAGTCTTGTTGCAATCCAGGCCTACAAATACCTTTAAAATACAAGTCTGGGAGATATTAAAATCATGGAATCAATCAAGACATTGATTTTATCACATACTGTAATTTTCCCACAATCAATCTTTCAGTGCCGTAGAGGTGATAAATATGTTTCTATTTCTTCTAACCACAGGGGCTAGCTACCTTCTCACTTCTTGCTTTGCAAACATCCCCTTCTGCTTCACAGCTACCAAGCACCTTTTCCTTCCCTGTGGAGCTTGCTACTTCTGTTTCAGACCATAAACATGGCTTGTATGCCAGAAAACTTCCTTTTTCATTGGGCTGTATCTATCAGTCCAATAAGAGTTAATATGTTTTCCTGCACATACATTCTTAAGCCATCATGATTATAACATCATCTATAGCTTTCTGTTGCCTGACATATAGTGAATGGAGCACTTGGCATTAGAGGAAAAAGGAGAGTGCGTTGGAATTTGCGTAAGAATTCATCCCATTGCTTTGTCTTGGTAGATTTTGCTCAACATATGTGGGGCTTTGATACTGAAGGAACTATTGCTGCATGGTGAGAGCAGCAGCAGATCTGAATGACCTCCTTTATGCAGGAAAGAGATGCAGTATTTTTGTGCCTATACCAAGCGAAAAGAATATAAGGTCTCTTGTACTAAACTTAGAAAGAATTAATTCATATAGGATGAATTGTGTTAAATGTGTATTTGCATATGCACGTTTCTGGAACACTCGGGTTTTCTTCTTTTCATTACGTCTAATTAAGATGTTTGTAAACAGGCAGTGTTTTTGTGTAATGCACCATGCAATGTGTGCTTGGGGAATATTCTTTTAGCCAAACTAGTTTCCAGAGTTTTATATGGGACTGCAAGGAGATGGAGTCCTTCCAAAATAAAGCAATTAGTGAATACTTTGCTGTAAGAGAGACTGATAGTGGCTTATCTTGCCTACTATACTGGAACAGCAATTGCTGCACTAAGAAGCTGGACTGGCCCAAAGCCAGCCTGAGAGAAAGGGGACATTGTTAAAGCAATCTGAGAGGATACACTTACGGTGTATGGAGCCGCTTACAGATAGGCAGCTTCAGAATGGAGCAGGTACAAGAAGATAACAAAGTTGGAGCTGTTGCAAAAGGAATGGGGTTTTAGGAAGATGTTCGTGAGAGGAGATGATCCAGAATTTTTTTTTTTTCTTTCTTGGAGAATGATGTTTTATAAAACCAGAAACTTTCTTTGGAAATGTACCAGCATCGAAGAAAAAAAAAAAACAAAACCATAATGCTTTCTGACAGCAATGGGAAGGGGGGGATAATGACTAATAAGTAACTGGTAGGTTTGTGGGTAGGATGCTGGGGCTCTGAAAGACCCTGGGGGACTAATTCACAGCTGTACCTATAACCTCTCATTCCATATTGCACAGGAGTTCTTTGACTGTCAAATGAGTCTTGGAAGGCTTACCTCCATGAACTATCCAGTATTTATACAAAATGAAACAACTCCAAGGAGTCAGAGGAGCACAGGGGACAGGGAAGGAGCCATGCCCAATGTCTGGCGGGTTTTTAGCTTAATTCGTTATTGGCAGATAGTGAGATAACACTGTCATACGTTTGGGTATAGGAACCTAAATGATGTTAGATGAGAATAGTTTGGTCAGGTTACTCTGGGATGCCACTTGACAACTCTGCTTAGGGCAGACTACAAGAAACTTTAAATTAGCATAATATTGACTCAAGTTGCAGATTCCAAGGGGTCTGGTAATTTAAGAGTAGTATATATCTGAAAACTCATAATAGAGGAACTTGGTAAAAAAGTCCCTGACAGGACAATGGGGAAGGCAGAATGGACTTAAACTTCCTAATACTGTTTTGATACAAAGCAAAGTGTTTAATAGTATAAGCTATACTGATATACTGAATGCATGGTGGGGGCGAGTTGGGAGGAGGATGACTGTCTGGAATGATTTTTACGTTTGTATGTTGTTGAAGTTACTGATTCAAGGGCAAGTTAATTTTGGTCCTTAGTGCAAGTTAGTTTCAGTAAAACAGGAATGACACTTGAAAACAGAACGGAACCAGGAATTCTGCCAAAGAGAGGAATAATCACATAATCTAGGTATATGTCCAACACTGTCAGAAAGAAAAACATTTCAGCAACTGGAATGCACGCTTTTGCAATACCATAACTTAGAAAAAAAAAAATTCACCCTGTTCATGCTTAGTGCTCTGTTAAACTCCAAAGGTATGATGGAGAACCTTGTAAAATTCTAATGCATTATTTATGTGAAGTAAATCAATTACTATGCAAGAAAACACTCCTATTAAACTTGTCTCGTAGTTGTACACAGGGGCTGTTCAGTTTATAAAATGCTGGCCATCATTTTTGCTCTTACAACTGCATTATCAAAGCCATCAATCCTCATTCCTTTTAACCCCCTTGTGGCACTAAGTGAACATCCAGAGTGCCCCCCTTGTATTTTCAGCACTAACTAAAGGCTAATAAATTATTAGTTCAAGCCTTTTTTTTCCAACCATATAGCTCGATACACTGTAAACAGAGAAGACAAGTGGAGAGAGCAGCAAAGACGTCTGATTTCATTAATATTTGGCAGAGCACACTCAGGTAAGCTTTTAGCTAGCAATGACTTCAGAAAATACGCTTGATTTTATTTCATATTGTTTTTCATTAGTTCCTAGATAAGATGTTGAAAGTTATTTGATCATATCATGTAGAATTTAATGATTTATGGTTTAATTTACCCTAATTTTGGCTTGCATTGTTATTAATTGTCTTGAGTACTTGAATACATTTGGACTCCATGGGGTGAAAAAGGTATTTGAATTTTGTTTGGGTTTTGTTTTTCCCTGGCAATAAACAATAAAAAAAGGGCAGTCCTCATCTAACTTTATTATTTTTCCTTAGCCTTATCTGAATTTGAAGAGGAATAGAATAGCAGTTAATGTTACCCAGAAGCCACAGTGCTATCTTCCTCTTACTGTTTCTGAAGCAGTAGTATGCTTTCAAAGTATGCATTAATTTAAGAAGTATTACTGTATCTGTTCTTTTTACATTTCCTCTTGAACATAAAAGCAATTTCATGAGTGAGTGATGAACCTGTCTGACTTCAGATTCAGTTTAGAGAACCCAAACTTCCCCACTGCAGCCTTTCTTACTCAGGGGAAAAGGGCTTCTAGAGTCTCTAACTCAGATCCCAGCTCTGCTTTTTCACAAATAATCAATTATGTTATAGAAAAAGAAGTGCTAGCTCCAAAGAGCTTCCAGACTAATAGACAGGAGGCAGCAAGGCAAGCAGGATTACAAGTCTGCTCTAGGATCAGTCACTGAATACACTGCTTTCCTGTCCTCCTCCCAGTCTGTCCACATTTTTTGAAAGGAAACGGAGGGAGGGGGTTTGCAGCTGATGGAGTAGAGTACCTCTTTTTGAGGGAAAATATATACATCTTGTTCTCATTTAACTAATTAATTCCTGATACAGTACACTACTGAAATGTAACTGTGTGTGAAAATTTTGCAGTGTTCCTAAGATAATCATGCAGTAACCTGATTTAAATACAATAAATCACATACAAATAATAAACCCTGCTATGTCATCATCTTCTTGGAATGATATTTCTCCTCAGACAGGGAACAGACCCAGTATAAACAGGAGACAGCCTCTTGCAATCTCAAACAAAAGAGCAAATAGAAACAATTCTGTTAAACACCCCTGAGCCAGATGAAGAGTCTTCGTTCAACCTTGATGAGCACTGATCCCTGGGAGGAGATCTGTTGGCTCCAGTAATGCTATTTGTATGACTAAGTGCTCAGCCACACCAGCAGGGATTACACAACTCTGTGTTAGAGCTCACCATATCTTTGTCAGAAATGCTTAACATTTATCAGAATGACTAATTTCTTTCCTACCACACTGCAGAATACCACATAGGACATATTAGTTCAGAGGTCGAGAAGACCCAAATGGTTTTGCCCGTCTGGTACAATGTATTCCTTTTTTTGTCAGTATGTGTTCTGTGGGAGAGTATTTATATGCACTGTTTCTATACGAAATGAAAGAAGTGGCTTTTAAAGGCCCATTAGAGACCAGGATAGCTACCGATGGGCTGGATGTTGCATGAATCATTAGTGTCTCTGAACCTGCACGTCTTCTCTAAAGTAAACAGCTACTTTTAAAAGTGAAGCAGAATATGTAACTCAAAAAATACTTTCAATACAACAGTTTCATGAACATTGATTTGCTATTGAGAGCTCGTTTTTACTATTTAGTCCAATATACTTTTCTTTGGGTTGTCAAATTACTTTCAGCTGAGAATTACTAAATCGGATTTTTTTAAAATGGGTCAAGTAGTTTTGTGCTTTTTTACGCAAGAAGGTTCTGCTGCAGAACATCATAAGCATGATATTAGCTACTTGTGACTTGGTTCATAGATCTGCAAATGGGGCAAGAGAAAGTCAGCGTCCTTCTTCAACTCCTCTTTTCCACTTGCTTATATAGATTAGAAAGTCAATCCAGCTCATTTTCAAAAAAATGTGTTAGGGAACACTCAGTGGAGCAGCCCCATCACTAGATCAGAGATGGTGACAATATGAGGGGTGTGGAAAGTGACCTTAGCTGCTGGCATGGCTGCAGCCAGGTTATGAACAAGCTGTGAGGCTGTCTGGAGCTTGACGCTGGAAATGCAGGAATAAGACTGGTTTGCTTCCCATCTGGAGCGGGCAGGCAGCTTTAACAGCTGACATACAACAGTTTCCAGGGCCTACACTGTTGCAGCGTATATGTGAGTGTACTATTTTTACAGAATAAGAGATGAATTTACTTGTGTTGTATAGGCATATAGCTGCACTCTCTGCGTGAAAGGAAGTAGCACTATACGGGAAGCAAATGGATGAGAAATAGAGTTCTTGCTACCTTTCTCTACCACTAGCTAACCTAGCAAGAGAACAATAATAAAATTCTGCTGAGGTTGGTTGATAGCGAATTGGTACTATCAGAGGAAAGACTTCGTGCTTCAGAGGTGTGTTTGAGTTGTAGCAGCCCTCTGCTCAAATCCCGAGGTGGTCCAGTTTAAATGCCACGCCCAGAGGTATGTATAAAAGTCTCAGAGGTATGTACAAAACTGGTATTTACCTCAAATCTTCCTAGTTGTTTAGGACCATATTCTGAAACAGGTGAACATTTCGTCTGCAGGCTCACAAAAGCCAATAACCCACAGGTAGGGTAGAGGCATTGTTTAGCATGAGACAGGCCTCTGCACCGCTGCGTGACACAGTCTCCTTAACATCAACACGCAGTAAGAGAGTTTCGTTCTCCTTTCGGGCACTGTAACAGGAGGTGAGAGTTTCATCAGTTAGTTAAATTTAACTGATAATTTTGCATGAATAAAAGAGCAGATTTACCCTTGAATTCTCTGGGTATGAGTAAGTAATGCCCAACTGTTTCCAAATATATTTCAAAGCACTCTTTTGTGTCAACAAGTTTATCTGAGGTGAACTGGCAAAAACTGTGTTACGGTTTTCCCAAAGCTTTTATGCCAATTGGTTCATATGGATCGATGGGCCGAGGCCAACTGTAT
>NW_009189711.1:0-3713 GCF_000690835.1 Fulmarus glacialis
AATTTTTTTTTTTTTCCCCCACCATATTGCTGTTGGGATGTATTACTGTGCAGCTTAGAGCTGCTCATGCTCCAGCCCATTTCAGTCATTCTCCTTATGTTTTCTGCAATATTGCTCAGAGAGGTAAAAGTAGCTCCCTACCGCTTCTCACCCATTGCCATTACTCTTCAGAAGAGCAAGGCGATCTACTTCTGGCGGGGACTTTTAACGTGCATAGCTTGGCTTTCGGTAACTTCTGGATGCTCGGGACCTTCATGTTTTAGGGCGATGCCAGCCGCCTGCCAGGGACGCAGTTTTCGGCGTCGCTGCCCTCTCCCCCTCGGCTCCGCCCTGCTCTCCCCCTTGTCCAGGGCACAGCCAAAGGAATGAATTTGCTCCCGATGTGGGGAGATGGGGAAAGGATTTGTCCTGCCCTCGGGAGGAGCAGGAGGGCTGCGCGGGGCCGGCGGCTGCCGCCTTCGCTGCCTCCGCTCCTTCCTCGCAGACGGCGGAGTGAAGGGGTGAGTTCAATTTCTCTCACCCATTTCTGAGGCCTCATTAATTTAAACCAATATTCTTTCCTCCCCAGAGGTCCTGATGAAAGAGAGCAACTCCATTGAAGACGTTTAAGCATTAAGCCTGGGCTCAAGTTCCATTAAAGTGCCTGATTAAAGCGGTGAATGGCTGGACTCCGGACAATGCTAAGTGCTTTCCTGAATCAGGTTCCCCGACTTCCCAGCGCCCGCGGCTGCACACCCGGCTCCCGCGTTCTGCCACTCTTCTTCCCCGCAGCCCCTGGCCGGACCCTTGTTCAGTCACCATTTCCATTTTCTTTTTCGTGCAGGGATTTTTTTCCTTCTTTTTTTTTTTTTTTTAAACCTCAAATCCATGAGTGGCCACTTCTGAAGTGATAAAAATCTTATTCCTTGCCTTTGGTTTTTTTCCAGGCAATTGTAGCTTACAACACCTTAATTATCGCGTCTCTGAAAACTGGTTAAAGATTTTAATACTTCCTTCCCCGGACCATTATGCAGTAGACTTCTCAGCCCCATAAAATGTGCCTTCTGGAACCCGATCGCCTTGTGCTGCTGCATTTCCCTGCTCGGTCCTTGCCCCCACGGTTCAAGTGCTTCCAGCCCCCCCTTGCCGCTGCCCCCGCTCCTCCCCAGCACCCCGGGCAGGTGGGAAGCGCCAGAGGCGATGGCAGGGCTGCAGGCAGCCGTAGCAGATTTTCGGTTAGAATATGGGCTTTTTAATTTAACTCATATTACATAGCTAGCGAATACGTTGCATCATTTTAATCAGCCAGCACATCTGCAGAAGGTGCAAGTTTCCAGGAGTCGGAGTGCAAGAATGATGGTATAAATCACGGCGAAGGCAAATCCTTGACATCACCTTCATTTCTGAATTTGATCCTCTGATTTATCAGCGCAGCGCTGGCTTGCTGGCACCCGTTTTGCCTGGCTGTTTGCTATTTAATAGGTACAAGGCTTGTCAGACATCTCCACGCATCCGATGTCCTGGCGTTTCAAAAATCCCTGTGGTTTTTTTTTTTTTAAAGAGGGTTGGCTTAATCATGAATTTTGGCCCCAGCCTGCGCGGGGCTGGCTCCCTGGAAAGGCTCTGCTCAGGGAGAGGGGCTGCGCCTCCCTGCAAAGCCATTTGGGGTACACGTGCTGCCTGAGTTCAGCCTGGTGAGATCTCATCCGTTTCATCCCAGAAAACAGTTAGGGGGAAAATCTGCCAGGTCCCACGGTGCCCATGCCTTTGGGATGAGTGAAGTTTATTCCCCACCGATTTTTATTTAGGTGAGTTTTAAATAACTCAAACGCTTCCCTGGGGGAACCATCCCACAGCCGAACAGATTTCAGCACTAAGCAGTTTTTCCTGGTGTTCAGCCTAAATTTTCTTTTGCTCTGCTTTATCCCGTTACTCTTTTGCTATAAAAATTTCTCAGGTAATTTGAATGTGAAGTGGCTGTGGAAGACATTTTGGGATGCAGATAATCACTTGATGAGGGTGTGATTGTGCACGGTTGACAAACCGCAAGCCACGGCTGCTGGGGAGGAGGGGGTGACGGTGAGCTGCTGGGGAGCGGCGCAGACTGGGGGTGGTGCTGGGACTTACCAAAGGGGGTACAATAACTTCTTTCTTGCCTTGTCCCTTTAGAACGAAGCATTTCAGGAATAACAAAGCAGCAGGTGGGAAATGTGGGGGATTTACCCCCAGAAACTGCATTATCGGTTTAAATTATGTTTCAAGGGAGGTGGGCGCGGGGGGAGCTGGAAGCCAAGAGACCGGGGTAGAGGTGTACGGGTGGTGTGGGAAGGGGATGGTGTGATGTACGGGCAGGGCAGTGCCAGCTCCGCGGGCTGGGCTGCAGGCCCCCACACGAGAAAGCGAGCCCGGCACAGCGGTACCCTCCTGGGAGCCGGGAGGGAGCCCGCATGGGAGCTGAGTCCCTTGAAACTCGTGACACCTGGAGTCATTTAATACGTCGGGCAGCTGTCCCTGCTCAGGACATCAAAGTAAGCCAGAGTCGCCCTTCCCTGCCGGAGCGGGGAACCAGCGCCAAGATCAAAGGGCAGCCAGCGCCGCCCTCCCCTGCCGGAGCGGGGAGCACGGGCCAAGTCCCGCATCGCCTCTTCTGCATCCAGAGCTGCATCACGCTGCGCCTGCGTCTCGGTCTGCTCCCCCGGGGCTTTGGGTGGCCGTGCCGCAGCAGAATGCCTCGCACAGCTGGTTTGGGGCTGCACTGCATGTGTAGTTATATTCGCCCCCCACGCCTGTGTGCACATACGTGTCCTTGGCACGGGATCGTATAAGCGTGGCTTCCCCTGACGCATGGCATGCGAATCCTCCGGACAGGTGGGAGGGCCGAGGCGGGCGCAGCGGGAGCCCGCTGATCTCTCCCTGCCGTGGCGGGGTCCGAACCACCCCAGCCGTCGCTGTGGCAGGTGTGCCCGAGCCGGGCGCCTTCGCTCTCCGTGCGCGTTCCCTCCACACACACTCTCCATGTGCACACTGCATGCACGCTCACTCTCGGTGCCCTCTCCATGCACACTCTTTGTGCGTGCTTGCTCTCCGTGCATGCACACTCTCTACGCGCTCTCCGTGCACGCTCTCCGTGCACGCTCACTCCCCATGCACACTCCCCATGCACACTCTCTGTGCACGCTTGTTCTCTGTGCACACTCTCTCTGCACACTCTCTCTGCACGCTCACTCTCCATGCACGCTCTCCATGCACGCTTTCCATGCATACTCTCCGTGCATGCTTTCCATGCAAACTCTCCGTGCACGCTCACTCTCCATGCACACTCTCCATGCACTCTTCATGCACACTCTCTGCATGCTCTCCATGCATGCTCTCCATGTGAACTCTCTGTGCACACTCACTCTCCATGCACACTCTCCATGCACACTCTCCATGCACACTCTCCGCGCACGCTCCCCTGCCTCCCCGGGAAGGGCCGGGCGAGGCTGTGCCGTGGCCGGGTGCAGCGCGCGGGGAAGTGGGTGCCGCGCTGGGAGCGCTGGGGAAGCAGAAGGGCAGAAGCAGGGAAGGGAGCCGTGGATCCCCATCGCTCCCTGGGCGGGCAGGCGGGCACGGGCAGGGCGGCAGCTTCCTGGCCGCTTCTCTTGTCAGAGCACGAGGGGAGCTCGCAAAGCCCGGGATTTTGGGGGAAGAAGATTTTGGGGGTGGCTTTGCCCACAGTACATCTGCCCGGGCAG
>NW_009189711.1:3871-5348 GCF_000690835.1 Fulmarus glacialis
TTTTGGGGGTGCCTTTGCCCCCAGTACATCTGCCCCGGCAGCTGCGCGGAGTTCCTTGCCTCTGCCCGCTCCGTAACAGCAATCCCATCCCGCTGTGCTCGGCCCAGCTCCCCTGTCACCGGTGCAGCTGAGGCTGGGAACCATTTTCCGATTAGTTTATTGGGCTTTTTACCCAGAACCGTCTGAGGAATGGCCCTGGTTCGGCACCACCGCTCTCCTTACCGGGGCTGGGTGGGAAAAGCAGGATTTTGTCCCCGAGTGACTTTACGGGCGGGTGTTCCCCGCCGTAGGAGCGACCCTGGGAAGGGGTGGGAAGGGGTTTTCCCGTTCTCCCAGACGGACGCCCACGCATGAGACCTCTCCCCGCGCCGCGGTGCCCTCCCCACCTTGGCGTGTTCGGTTCGGTGTCTGCTGAGGCATTCCCACAGGGGCAGAGGCGGTGACCCGGGGGTTTACCCGGCACACAGCCATCCCGGCGCGCCGGCTGCGGCCGTGCCAGCTGAACCCGCAGTAAGGTGGCACCCGGTGACCTTTGGATGCTCGGCGGTGGCTCTGCCTATCTGCGGCGCTCGCCTGGCTCGCGCGCCTGTTCCCCTCATCCCAGTACCCGTCAGCACCAAACTGGTCTCCACTGGTGTGGGGTGAGGGGGTCCACGCCCCAGGGCTGAGATCCCGAAGTGATTCCGAAGTGATCCCGGCCTCCGTCTGCCTCTGCCCATCAGGGTGGTTTGGGCACAGCATCCTCCTCCCGAAGGATTCCTGGATCCCCACCTGAGCCTGTGCCAGGAGAGCCGGCATCGCCATGGCAACCGATCGTGATGTCATCGGCAGAGATGATGGGGCAGGGATAGCGAGAAATGGGCAGGCAGCAGGCAGAGCAGGCAGCGCTTCCCCATTCCTCAGCCATGGGACCCCATCCTCCCTCCAAAACGTGAAAAGAATAATTTTATTTTTCTCCTTATTTTCATGCCTTTGGAATTGGGGTGTCGCCAGAAGGGTGCCCTGCGGCACGCCTGCGCCCGGGCGGCCTCGGCAGCACGCTGCACCCCACGGCGGGGTTTTATTTTAAAATGCGGAAAGCTGACAGATCTCCACCCAAGTTTGACGGCAGGTTTTGCCATGGAAGGTGCCGGGGGAGAAATGCAGAAATAGATGAACAAAAAAAGTAACGGAGATCAATGTGTCTCAGGGCGTTGCAAAACGAGGGCGTTTAAAATTTTCTTAGTTGAAAGTGAACTGATTCCAGAGGGGTTTTTTTCTCAATATTTGTAATAGAAAGCGAACTGACTCGAGTTTTTTTTAAATTTTCTTAATAAAAAGCGAACTGACTCCGGAGTGGGTTTTTTTAAAAATTTTCACAATAGAAAGCAAACTGACTCTGAAGGGTTTATTTGATTTTCTTAATAGAAATCGAACTGACTCCAAAGGGTATTTTGAAACTTTTGTAATAGAAAGCAAACTGACTCGAGTTTTAATT
>NW_009189712.1:0-19109 GCF_000690835.1 Fulmarus glacialis
CTTAATGATTCTATGATTCTAAGAAAAATGTGTGAAGAGAAGTAATTGGGATGTAGGTCTTCTAAAGCCAGAGAGCTGGCACTGCCTCTTCACGAAGCAGGATTCATGCAGTAGGAGCAGCAATAAAAGGATATGCTGCACATTCTCCTCACTCTCCTGAACATTTTTGCTCTTGCTTTTTTGTTTTGTCAATTCCCTTTATCTAATTTAAAATACATTTGACACAGAGGATATTTGTAAGGGGAAATTTTTGACCAGATATAAAAGAAAGAAGGAAGAGGAAATCCTTCAGATTCTCTGAGTGGATAGAGTGAAAGAGCTAAATTATTCAGATACTCTGGGAAGAACAAATTAGTCATGATCAGGAGGCAAAATGCAAAGGAAATCGGAGAGATTATTCTCTAAGACGGTGTGGAGAATGTCAGACACTGATTTTCAGACAATGGCTCAAAACATTTCCCACTCATGTTTCCAGATACAAGAAGGAGTTAATTTAGGATAACAAATCACTATGAATTACCTGAGCATGCACGTACGGGTGTGTTGCTAAAGAAAATGTGATTTTGAAATTTTGGTGAGAGCTTTACCTCATGTTTCTAACGTACCTGAAATAATTCACACAACTTACTGTGGCTTAGCTGATGCACAAGAACATGTTAAAACACCACAACTCAAAGTTTGGTCACACGTCTAAGACATATGAAGGACAGCAGCAAACTGCCTTCTTTTTGCTGATTCAGTCCAACTCCAGAACTGATGTACTAAAGGTGTGCCCTACCATTGGAAGTACAGTGAAGCTCACCTCCTTGCAGACAAAAATCTTTAGACACAACGGTTTGTATACTACTGAAGAGACCTACAAGTGAAGGAAATTGCTCTTGAGACTATCCTGATAAGGATAATAAAAGCATGATAAAGAGCTATAGAAAGTTTTAGCAGGACATTAAAACAATCTTCCTTAGAAAAATCATCATCTCAGTAGAGACTTACACTGGAAGAAAACCCCTGCATGCCTATTTACTTGGTCCCAGAGAGGTGAAGCTTACGAGCAGGATTGCTGCATGGGTACGGTAAATAAGAGCTCTTTTGCATCTCTTATTTACATTCAGGAGGAGTGTGATCACAACCCACCTATCACCTTCAGACGCACGGTCTCTGACACCTTGTCTGACTTCATTGTCACTGTGCCAGCATCCTCAGGCTTAACCTGCTTCATCGTCAGCATGTAGCAATTGCCAACGTTCCTGATGTCATTGAAATTGTTGGTGTAAAGGAGGGTGCCGTTGAGGAACCATTCCACATCCTCGTCGTCGTGGGACAGCTCGCAGGAGAAGACAGCAGAACTCTCTTCTTCAATTTCCACGTCCTGCAGGTGTTTGAGTACTTCTACATCACGGGCTGTAGGAAACCAAGGTGCACCATCACCACTGTCACCATAAATCAGTACTGTTACCACAAATAGATTTCATAGTGTTTAGAGTTTATGAGGTGATTTAGTCTGGTCTCCTGTACACCATGGGTCATTACATTTTGTTTACTTAGTTCTGCATTTGGTCCAACAAAAACCCATCCGTTAAAAAGACTGTATTGTCCAAAGCTCTCAATTCTCTTTTAACACATAAAACTGTTCTGCTTTTTTTTCTTTTTAATTTAAAAATAAGTAAGTCTTTCTAAAATGGTAGTGACATTATGGTGATGCCTAAATACCCTACAGAGCTCCAGTCCCTGTGTGCTCATCACTGCACATGCACAAACACAAACACATTGTAATTAAATTATCCCTGACTCACTGCCAGGGAAGCACAGAGGTTGAGATGAAGACAACGGGTTTGGTCACAAACAAGTATGAAGAGATTAAGCAACTTGCTCAGGTTTAGGGAGCAACAGGAATTTAATTTTCTTTCCCAGTCCTTGGCCAGGGGTTTCTCTTTGCAGCTTCTCCACCCATGAAATGCTGTTTCTCAAGGACTAGCTAACTCAGAAGAGGGTTTTGGGACTATTAAATAATTTTGTCATTTGGATGAACCTCTTCAAGGCCAAACTGTTACCAAAAGCTGCTTCCTAGACTTCTGGAAATGATTCTGTGGCTCACCTCCAAGTCTTGCTGAAAGTGACACAGCGATCACCTTTTCTTACAGCTTCACCAGAGGTGAAGAACTGGCTAAAACCAGTGTCATACCAGGATGAGGTAGAACATCATTATGAATAACAAACGTATAGCAGATATAAAAGCTGACACAGTGGTCAGGAAATGAAAACCACAACCAAGGTCACCAGATTCAGAGGCCTGTAGCAGTTTAACATAAAGGACATTTTCAGCAAGTACCACCAAAGAGTTGTAGTTCCTCAGATGAAATGGAAAATAATGTGCCTTGAGAAAGATGCATGAATTTCTGCCTTACCCAGATGGTGCCCTTCCACATGCATTAACTGCTTCATGGTAAGTGCTGGATTTCAGTATCATGGAATATCAGCACAGTGCATAATACACTTAAGTTAGTTCACTTAAGATATTGCATTTACATAAAATTAGCAGGAAAGAACTGTGGGAATCTACCTCTACTCAAGAAGAGAAGTCCAGAGTGAAATACTGAACCATAAAGATATCATAGAAACACAGAATGGTTTGGGTTGGAAGGGCCCTTTAAAGGTCATCTAGTCCAACGCCCCTGCCATAGGCAGGGACATCTTCAACTAGATCAGGTTGCTCAGGGCCCCGTCCAACCTGACCTTGAATGTTCCCAGGGATGGGGCATCTACCACCTCTCTGGGCAACCTATGCCACTGTTTCACCACCCTCATCGTAAAAAATTTCTTCCTTATATGCAAGCCTCCCTGCTGCAAACCACTCGTACCTTCAACGGTCAGCGTGGCTTCGGTCTCGGCGTTTCCAGCCCTGCACTTGTACACGCCAGCATCTTCGGGTTTCACCTTCAAAATCTTGAGCTCTGCCGAATGCTGCTCCTGCTTGATTTTGTACTTCTCGGAGGGCTCGATGGGTGTGTGACCCTTGAACCACTTCACAACCTTTGGAGAAGGCCTGAAGTCGCAGGACAGGATGACCGAATGGCGCTCCAGAGCTGTCTTGTCCTCCATCTTCCTGGTGATCTGTACGTGGTAATCTGCAAAGCAGGGTTGGGAAAGATGAAAGGATCAATCTGCAGAAGAGGAAAGTTTCTAATCTATATTTTAATTTCATGTATGTCGTTCACAGCTGTTCTGTCAACTGCTACAAGTTTCTGTTACAGGGTTGATGTGCTTTGAGGCTAAAATGGCATGATGATCTATAGGGAATGCTGGTTTCTATAAGATAATACTGTATATTAACTACCAAATGCGTGATCCAGTTCTGGTTCAGTGTTTACTGAATTGCTCTCTAATTGAGGTTTTTATTCAAGCAAGAGCAAATTAAAGACAAAACAAGGACATCAGGATATGATTGGAGATATTTACAGTGGTGACAGCGGAAGATAAAAAGCCTTGAAGCTTTGTCCCAGATCAAGTCAATGACAAAGTGGATTAAGTAAATGAGCTGTCAAACTTGTCTAGTTCAGAAATGAGACAAAAACTCTCCTGGCAAATTTAATCTGTTTTGTCCTCTGTGGTAAAGTCAAGAAGAAAAAAAAAAAAAAAAAACCAAAACAAAAGCCAGTCTTAGCGCAATAGATTTGAATATCAGGTTTGAATACCAGGCACACCAAACTCATTTAACCAGATCCCTTCCTAAGACATTGCTGTCTCATTTCATGTGCCCAAAATTGCACCCAACAACTTGTAACTGGGAACTAAGCAGATCTTCCATACGTTTTGAAGACCCCAGCCAGTGGAGCCTGCACGTTAGACTGTATGTACGAAAAATTACTTTCCAGGGACTGTGAGAGGAAGAATCTCTCGTGATCTAATTCAAGCCAGGACATAATCACATTACCTCTGACAAGCAGGTTTGCTGTGGATTTTGATTTGCCAATGGAGAACTGAATGGTGCCTGTCATATCAGCACTGGTTTTCAGTATCGTCAGCCGATGGATGGTGTCTTCTTGCTGCATGATAATGTTTCTGCCAGCCTGTAAGACTTCTCCGCGTAGAGACCATTTGGGGGGTTTCACGGATGGAATGGATATCTCGCATTCAAACTTGGCTTCTTCAGGCTCAGTCACATCCTCATCACACAACTCCTTTACAATATTAATGGATTGCTCTGGATGAAGGATGGAATGAGAAAGCAGGGATTTAGGAGTCACGAAAGAACTCTTTCATTAGCATCCTGGACACTCATGCCATCTTTTCTGCATTTGAATACTGCACTTATTGGCTCAAAAGGCCTTAAACCATCCTTTTTTTTCTATAAAAATAAACATATATTGCTGGTCACAGGTCAGACAGTGAGACTGTGACACAGCCTCAAGAGAATCCAGATCTCCTGATTCCCAGTCCTATTTCTAAAGCCACCTTCCCATCCTGATATCAAACACTTGGCACTATAAAATGGAAAAGAAAGTTCACTGAAATGCAGATGTTGATAACAGAGAAGACTTCGGTTAGCTACAGCAACATTTCTCTGAACAAAAAAAAAAAACAACAACAAACCAACAACTTTCTCCAGCATATCTGATAAACTTCTCTGGAACAGGAATTTCATCATGTTCCTTAGAAGAATATACCATATCTTCATTTTACAGGATGTTCCTGCCCTTATAATCCTAAAAAGATTCAATATCAATGGACTTCAGAATAAATCAACAATGAATTAAAATACTTTTTAAGTGGTATTTTGTTTTCAAAGCGAATGACCAGGGCTTTTTGAATCAGCCAGTCCTCCTTCCAATGCATCCTAGAGGGGCAAAAATAGTTTACTACCTTCAACAAAGAAATTAGCGCTGCTTTTGTCATCAAAGGCATCACAAGTGTACGTGTCCTCATCTTCATAATCTGCATCGTTGATGACGAGTTTCCGATAGACACCATCGCTCACAATTTCGTATTTGTCACTAGGGTGAATTTCAATGTCCTTTTTATACCATTTAACTTTGGCATTGGCACGAGACACCTGGCACTCCAGGAATCCCCGATGTTTTTCAAGGGCAATCTTATCTCGCAAAGGCTTCACAATTTTTACAGGCAGCTCTAAAAGGAGTAAAAAAAGATGGAATAATCAGTACAGTTTCCATGAAAAGTGCCAATTAAAAACTCATTAGCGATATTTTTTATGTTCAGTTATTTGGAAGATGACAGGAATCCCCGCTATGCCAAGCACTCAACTAGCACACGGCAAGTGAAGAGCTAATGAAAGGAAAACTTTTTATCCCTATTTTACCACTTGGATGGCTGAACTGCAGAGATAATAGGTGATTTACTCAACACTACACAGCAAGCTATGGCAAAGGCAGGGGCTGATCTCAGATTTCCTGAGCTCCCCATCAGTGTGTTAATTCCAATGTCTTCCTTCTTCCTACCACAGTGTTTAAGTTAAACACAGAAAAACGCTGTATTCTTTTTAAACATACACCAGTAAGAGAAAATGCAGGTCTTTGTCCCTCAAAGTTCAAACATGACTTTTAATGTCTTAAAAGACCAGCCTCCTGAGAAAATAAACTGTTATTTAGCAAAAGTAAATTCCCAGGCTGATGCAGTAAGGTAGGCAGGAGTTTTTCTTTCCCTGAAAGCTTTAGGTGTTGTTTAACATTCTTCACATTAAAAGTGAGGGAAGTTAGTTGGTTTGTAATGTAACATGAGAGAGCTTAAGCAGTATTGGCATGAAAAGTGTAATTACCTTTTACAGTAAGCTGAGCACGAGATTCTGCCTTTTCCGCTACAAATTTGATCTCTGCTGCATCTTCAACTTGGACGCGCGTGTAAGTCAGCGAATAGGTTTTTCCTGAGAACAGACACACAAGCAGACATAGCTTCCCCTGAGCAAACGGCTTCGCTCTCCAAGGCACGCTGCCAGGTTGAGCATCGCTCATCTGGTTTTGGTGCACCACCAGCTGCTCTCATGGCAGCAAGGGCCACCGTTCCCCTGCCTCTGTGCCCCTGTATCGAAGGATAACCTAACTTCAGCTCCTCCAAGGACTGATTGAATGTGGTCCCCACCATCTGGAAAGTACTTGAAACAGAAGGATCCCACCCGCAGTCAGATGATACAAATTCCTACCCACTGCTGGCAGCATGGGATGGTGGGATGACACCAAATTTGCCTTACTAAAAGACCCCACCATGTCACTGTCCCAGCCCAGCTGCAACCCCAAAACAAAAGGGGAACTCTCTGCTAAACCTTCTTAACGTGATTTTGAAGGTCAGACCCTTCTGCCTAGTCTCCCATACCAGCACCTACCCCAACCCACCCCCATTCAAGAACGAGACCCCCCTTTTTCATCCTACCATCTTGACGCATTCTAATATTGTCGGCAGCCTTCAGCTTGTTGTCATTTTTGTACCATTGGGTTTGGACCTCATCATGTGAAATCTCACAGACGAAAGATGCGCTCTCATATTCATTCACTTCCACATCTTCCAGCGGTTTAACAATCTTGATATCTCGGGCTGTGAAATCATAGAGACAAATATTTATCTGGGATTTCTCCATAACTGAGTGCGGTGTGTTTACCTTCTGCACACTTGCATGGAAAAAATGGGATTGCGTTTTATTCTAGACCAGCCTCCCTTCCTGGGTGGTTTTGCTCTTCAACACAGTAAATATATTTTATGCTTGAACCTACAGATAGAATCACCAGCTACAGTGGAGCTCACTGCAAGAGGATATTATGGATGCCGGAACTTCATACAGGTTTTAAAAGAAGCTAAACACATTAATAAAAGAAAATCTGCCAAGGAAAACACAAGCCTACAACCTCTTGTGTCACTACAAACCTGTCTCATTCACATGCTTCTCCGCATGCTCTCCTTTTACTCCCCTGCTTGTAGTCTGGACTGTATCAGCCACATGTTTTACCTAGGAGATACCTTTGTTTCAGAGTCCCCTGAACTCAGTATAATCCTCTTTAACTCTGCAGTTTTGCACTAACTTATGTCAGAGCTGACCCATATTTCTGTGCTACTGCAGCCCTTTCTTTTTGAAAGGGAAGGCCTCGATACACCTTGGATCAGCAGAGCTCAGATGCAAACCAGCCAGCACTCAAACAGCAACCCATCCCAATCACAAAGTCAGGGAGAAACGAGGGAGTTCAACAGAGCAATGGAACAGCACAAATGTTCATGAAGATATTGCTGAACCCGAGTGGCCACATGAGGACAGCATCTAGTAAGCAATAAGAGTGAGCTGATCTGTCTTTTCAGATGTCCCTCTGGAAAATAACATCTGCCAGGGCACGGCAGACCTGTCCGTTCAGTAACTGGCCTTCAGCACTAGCTTCTCTCTGGTGCTCCAGAGCCTGGTGACAAAACACATCTGCCACTTGACCAGTTGCACAGCGCAACACACGGAGGGAAAAACTGTCTTGAGCATAAAGGAGAGATGCAGTCAGAAATCCTGACACTTTCCTTAGCATTTACAGCGTAAAAGGTAGGACACATCTTGAGATCATACCCAGGGCTTGTCCAGTCCCTATTTGGCCAAAGTCCCCCTGTGACAATGGCAGAAGCTAAACCAAATCATGTGCAACACCAGCCATTGAATCCCTGCTCTGTGCCTGGCTGTCCGGTATTTGCTAACTTGCCGACTTAGAAACACCATTCAAATTCCAGAGAACAGAAATCACTTATGATAAATGGAAAACTAAGTTAGCACCTCCTCCAAAAATACTCCTCTAAGGATAGAGCAAGCACGGGACAGCTCTGCCAGCACTTTCTCACTAAGGAAGAGAAAGTTATCCAAAATGAGTAATTGCGAAATCCGCAAAGCATTTCTTGCTATGTAGTCAAAAATACTGCAGTAGATGTAATTTCCTACTTCAGGCACACATACCATGAACCTTTAGGGTAGCTGATGTCTTGTCTTCAGCTGCTTCACACGTATAGGTTCCCTGGTCTTCATATTCACACTTGTGAATAATGAGGCTTCTCTTATTTCCCTGGGAAATAATCCCCACTTTTTTACTTTGCTGGAGCTCCTTCCCATCCTAAAAGGGAAAAAGCCAAACCAGATCACCATCAACTCTTCTATATCTGCACCAAGAAAAACAAACATTCAGATCTCTGCTTAATTCACCTGTCTTGTAGGACTTAATGGAGCTGTGCTTACTGGAACATATGCTGAAAGTTAAGCACAGTGCAGTTTTCCAGAAGTAGGAATGGCTGAAGAATATGCATAACATGGTTGACCTAAGACACCTATTTGAAGGCTTAAGGCACAGTACAGGGTTGGCAATAAGCCCCTTCAGACATTACCTTGAAGAAATGCTGTTATCCCCATTTAAGGGAAGTATCAGCGGAGCCTCAAGGAAGGTTTACGAAATACCTGAGCTGATCTCCAAAATGATTGTCAGGTGAAAGGGAATTGAGGCTTCACCTTAAATCACAGTTCCCAATGAGGCTGGCAGTTCCCAATAAATCCTGGGTGAGAACTGCTAGGCGTGAAGTAAAGCACAAGCCTGCACTGCTATCAAAAGCAGAGCTCACATTCTGTGCCACGACAGCACAGGAGTTCACTATAAACTCAAGAGAAGTTTAACTTTTGGAAGTTAAGTTTCAGAAGTTTAACTGATAAATGCACCCAGTAAATAAATAACACTGAGAGCGACGAACTGGGCAAGTAAAAGAACGTAAGGACAAGAGAGCAATACTAAGAGCTGTATAGCAAAGGCTCACATTTCCTGGAAGTGAAATTAAAGGCTTTCTTTCCCTTCCAGAGAAGTCAGAAATTAAAACACCACTATCCGTCAAATGTTCTACCTTGAACCACTTAACATCCACGTTGGGCCTGGACAGCTCACACTCGAATGTGACCTTGTCCTTCTGAGTCACATTGACGTCTGCCAAAGGTTTGCTGATTCTCACAGGCAATTCTGCAACAAAGAGAAAGTCCAGTTCGTGAGGATTTAGGTCTCCAGGACCATCTGGTACAAGGAATAATGAATAGGCAGAGCCTAGCTTCCATGTTTAATAAAACTTGTGACAACAAAATCCTATTGTCTTGAGCACATTATGGTAAGTTGTTCTGTGGACAATGATGTGACAATAATCCTGTTGATATTAGAAGGATATGTTATTGATGATGGTCCAGTGCCTAACATCCCTTGCAGTTATAAAGAAAGCTTGTTGCTCTCTTAAAAGCTCACTCTCTGGGTCAGGAGAAGACAACCATGTCCCACACCAACCAGGACCTGAGACTTTTGGGTCTGTGTACCTGTCACAGTGAGCCTCCCCGATGAATGAATGCCATCTGCTTTGAAGGAGATGAGTCCTGCATCTTCAAGAGTCACTGAAGAAAGAGTCAGTGAACGTTTCTTCCCCAGGACACCAATACTGATATTCGGTGAAGGCTTCAGCCGAACGCCATCCTTCTGCCAGGTCCCTTCCACGTCCTCATGCGACACCTCCACCTCGAAGGTGACGGTCCCTTTCTCAGAGACTTCGAGGGCCTGAAGACCTTTCACCAGCTTGATCTGCCTCACTGAAAAAACAACAAGGACAAGTTGGAGATCTCCCACTGACAGCTGTGAAACAGCCTGAGGACTTCCAAAATAGATTATTTCCCTATTTCTCATGCAGGTCAATTAATTGGTATCTGCCAACTAAATAACCACCTTTGCAGGAAATAAAACCTGTTCGTGACCGTACTGCTAGCGTGGCTGCTATCCTTAAAATGGATGCATTCAGCTGGGACAAACAAGTCAGCCAAACATTGCAGAAAAAGGGCAAACCGGCCCTTTTTCTATCAAGGTCCATCACACTCACTGTCTATGCCAGAAATAAGCTTTAAAGTTGTACACACACAGGGGTAGAGTCATTCCTGTGCTGGGTGAGGTGGTCACCGAGGACCATCGGGAAGAAACACCCTAGAAGAAGGTAACACTGTTGTTATTTACACTGGGACCAGGCTCCCTGTGCTGTACAGCAAGAGAGATGTTGCTGAAAATACTTACCGTTTCAAGCATGACTCGAGAGAAAGATGATCACTAGAGATTAATGGAGCATAAAGGAATAAACAATATTGTGCAGCTCTTTAACTAGGATAAAACAAGGGAGGGAGGGAGGGAAGTAGCAGGGAGAGGAAAAAGCTTTTAGTAAAAGGAAGAAAAAGGTCCACGACTCAGTGTGAGGTGCACTGGCATCTCACAGCTTGGGGGACAAAGCATGCGTGTTTTGGGTGGGTGGACATTACCAGTTCCCACTACAAGATACCAGTGACATCAGTGCCCTATCAGCCAGTAAAATGGATTTAGCGTTTAAACTTGACTCACCCTTAAAAGAAATTAAGTTGCCAATTAAAAAACAAACAACAACAACAATCCCTCTACAAAGCCATTGATTACTCATAAAAACCTTCAACTCCTTATAGGTCCCCTGGGAATATTTTGACCTTCCTAGTGAGTGTTCAGCAGAGATAATCCACATTCAGCCACAATCTGAACGCAAACGTGACCAGGAGTGGGCTGTGGGCTCTGTTCTGTGGTCATGGTCTGGATCCAGCTTCTGGGCTGAGGACACCATAACCTCTCTGGGGCTCAAACATCTCCTGATGGCACCTACCCCTATGCCGCAGGGGTGTCAACAGGGAACAAACTGTTTCTCCAAAAGTCCCACAGAGGTGATGAGAGTAGACTATGACTTTATTAACAAACTGGGTAGAAGCACAGCGTGGTTCTCCCCAGGAGGGCGGTGGTGGACTCCATGTAATGCCAGTTCCTTACGCCTTTCCTGTCCCCTCTGTTGCTGTTACACCTCACATCAGGTTTACAGAAGAGCATATGCATCCTGTGTAGGATCCTGTCTAACCCCTCTCTCAAGGAAACCACACTGATTCCTCTCTCACGGTCTTCTCCAAGGTCACCACTACTTAAACACAAATTTGCCCCAAGGACACATCTTGAACCAGACAAATGAGAGAAGTACAGACGCTTCCAGGAGCTTGTTGTTTGCTTCCCAAACTAAGACACCATGTCTCCTGTCTTTGCTCACTAGAAGTTGCATCAGTCCCCGATTTCTGATCTGATTTTGCAGCTGGTCTCTATCCCCCCGGGGTACCTCATCCTCTAAACTGAACACAGTGTACCTGCTACTGTCTAACCTTTCCCCTAGGTTAATAGATGATCCAGCCCCTCAAACAGTGACGGGACCCAGGATCAAAAAGAAGTTATTCCAAGGAGATAGCAAAAGGGACTTGCAAAAACATTAACTAAATAGCATAGCAATTTCTGACTCAATAAGTGGCCTCCTGGATATATCCTCACCTGGTGGTGTATGTAGCATGAAAAAAAAAAAAAAATTTTTTTTCAAAGGTCTTGTCATGAAGTTGGGGAATGGTAGAACTTTTACAGGATTTATTTTAGTAGACAATATTTTGTGTCAAGAGATTTGACATTTCATATTCACGTTCCCAGTATAATTTCTGCTATAATTAATTGACCTAATTATGATTTTCCCTGCTGAAAGCTTAGAGGTGTATCAGAGGAAGGATCACTTCACCTATGACTTACTTATTTAAGTCTTCCACAAATATCTCCTCCTGGTCACAACTGAAAATAGATATTCAGCCAGATATGTTATTGGTCTGAGCAGCTCAGTTGTTTTTAGGAGGTCCTGGCATCTTAAGATGCTTATCTTTTGATGAAGCAACTTCTATACTAGAGTAAATCAACAGATTTTCACATAGCTATTCCTTATTTACCTTGCTCTGAAAGCAATCTCAAACCAAACAGTATCAGTCCAGCTTGGTGTTTTTTAAATAAAGGTTCTGTAAAATCAGGCTTCTTATCCTAAAGCTGAGGATCAAATAGTAATAACTCAATTCCCCAGACTGTGAGCATTTAAAGAACTTCTGCTAACCTCAATGTAAGCTCTAACACATTCTACTGAAAAGAGGCCATTTGCTTAAATGCCAAAAAATGGAACATAATTTTAGACTTCTACTTTTAGAGTCTTGCTTTTGCTGTAAAGCAGTGCGAGAGCTTGGTGCTGTCTCAGCTGGAGGACTTGGATGCAGAATACATATAGTCTAGTGAGATTCTTGTATATGGCTCCTTTCCTGCTGCATCTCATAACTAAGGCTTGGATGATCATATGCAAAAAGAATCCCCTGCTAGAGTGAGCTGATTCCCCTTTTTGATCATGGTCACTCTCAGATGACCTTGAGGTTCCATCACTGCGTGAAACTATCTCAATTCATCAGCAGAGGAGCTACTTTTTACAGCGACGCTAAGCGTAAGTGATGAGAACGCGGCTGGGTGCCTGGGAAGCACAACCCAAAATCCTCTCTCTCCATCGGAATAGAAAGTTTATAAACCAGAGGCAGATACACATTTATGCTTGCATGACTCACCTTGTGCAAAACACTGTTGGCAGTTATCAGGACTACTCAATTACTTCCTATATAAACACTGTTCCATCATTTTTGTTTTTACTACTTGGCTATAGCAACAGCCAGTGCCTAAAACCAGGTATAACTGAATCTACAACCAACTGCTGAAACATCTTGCTGGAAGGAAACCGAGTATCACTCAGAGTCTGAAAAAAAATGCCTTGGGATGCAACGTGTGAAAGAGGATGGAGAGCAAACTGCCCCGTACTGCACTGCATTCTTCCAACATTGTGACCACAGAAGTGCTATATTTCTTTATTTTCTGTTGTCTTAGTTCATCCCATTTAATTGAGACAGTAAACCTGAATCTAGTTCTAAATCCGGATCGTAGTCACCCATGGTTCCTTGGATAGTCAGAAAGACACTCCAGAAGGTAATTCAGTGCATCTAAGACTTAAAACACTCTCTGGATGTCTTTTTTTGTCTTTGTTGACTACAGAAGGAGCTGAAAGCAATGTGCTAGAGTTAGGCTGCGTAAATCCAAGCCTAGCCTACCAGCTGCTAGTCACTGATAATGTCTGGGTTTTTTCTAGAGCTATTTAGTTTGGAAAAAAGACGAGCAACTGCCAATAGAAGTGATAACTGCCCCATATCAGGATGCTAAAGCATCCTGACAACTGTCAGCCAGGAAGATTTTGCTGTCTTAGCAGTGCATGAAAGTGATTTGACAAACCCTGTCAAATGAGACAGTCTGTCATCAATTTTTTATATCTTTGATACCATTAGAAGACCACAATATTATAAAGCTGGAAAGACCTAGAAAAATCATCTAGCCCTTCTCTCCCACTCTAGGATATGCTCAGCTCTTTACGTCATCCCAGACAGATATTTCACCAACCTTTTCTTAAACCCATGATGGAGGCTCCAAAACCTCTCCAGACAACCTATTCAGTTATCCAATCATTAAAAAGCTTTTTTATTGTATAACCTGGATCTTTCTCACTGCAATTGAAGTCCATTATTTCCTGTCGTTATTTCCACATGGAGAACAGATTATTCCCTTCCACTTTATAATAGCCTTTTATGTACTTGAAGTCTGTTATCAAGTCCTTCCTTACCTATTATTTATGACCTACACAGCACCAATCGGTGGCAGGGGCTTTACAGACAAAATTAGATAGTCCTTAAGTGCTTGAATCCTGTCTTCATCTATCCTATAACGATCATGACAAAAGGATGTAGGAAAAAGGACAGAAGTACAGGGCTACAGCTGAGACACCATTAGCTTACTTGAAAGGGCAGCATCCTCGGATAGAAGATTTGCTTTTGTAGTATTTTTAACCCTGACTGAATATAAAGAGACATTGTGAAAGAAGTGGTTTGCAGAGAAAAATTAGGGCAATGGATGGCTGAACAGGGAATGGTTTGCTAAAAGCCATACAAAGGGAAAACCAGAGTGTACCAGAGTGAGAAATTTCAGAGGAAGAAGAATCAGTTAAGAAGCTTAATGGTCAACAGCATGACTGAAAGCCGGTGGGATGAGACGGAGGCAACAAGAACCAGCCAGCTGTTCTCTGTTTACTGCCCTTGCTTCCACCTCCTCTCAGTCATTTGACTGGTGGCCAAGCCCATGGTTGTGTCCCCATGTCCCCATGGCAAGTGGGGGTGGCAGTGGCCATTATGATAATGGAAGAGACCAGAATCCACCTCCAAACCCTGTCCAGGGTATTTATAGAACTGGAGATCTTTCAACTTACTTTCCACATTGATCTTGGCTTGGGTCTTGTCATCTGGACTCTCACAGCAGTAGAAGCCCCTGTCTGCAAAGGAGATGTCCTTAACCACCAAGGTATGCTTTGTTCCCTCAGCTTTGATCTCTATTTTTTCACTGGGCTTCAATACGATGCTGTTTCTCATCCACTTCACCTCTGCAGGCTTGGTCAGCTCTACCTCCAAGGTCACTGTGTCCCTCTCTTCAACTGTTCTGGTCTCCAGTTTCTTCTTGAATGAGATTGAGGCCTCTGCCAAAGGAGAAGAAATATTAGTAAGAATGTAGAGGATCCAGAAAACAGGCTTTCAGAGAGAATTAAAATGGTGATTCACGTATCTCCAGTCCCAATGCATTCTGGGCATCTGTATTAAATGACGCGAAAGCAGAATTTCCCTACTTCTAAGGGAAATAGCATCAGTGACAGCCTGTCAAAGGGACATTATCACCTCCTACCTCGGACTCTGAGATTGGCTGTGCTTTCTACACCCTCAGCATTGGCGCAGATTTCAGCTGCATCTTCCAGCGTCAGATCAGTGATGGTGAGGCTGTGGTTGGTGTCCTTCTGCGAGATCACATACTTCTTGCTGGCTTCAATCTTGACACCATTCCTGAGCCAAGTGACCACGGCATCACTGGGAGAGACGGTGCACTTGAACACAGCCTCTTTCCCGTCCTCAGAGACCACGCTGTTGAGACTCGTAACGAATTTCACCACTCTGGGAGCTGATGGATAAGAAAAAAACATTTAGGAGCATATCTTTGAGACGTGGCATAAACACCTTCAAAGAGCCAAAAGCTTTGATGTTTTTACCAGAAGCATCAATTTTTCTTACTTACAGTAAGTGACCACAATAATGGGTCATCACGTTTTCCATGTCTGAGTAAGTTTTGTGTATGATGCCAGAAGAGAGAGGCAAAGAAAGAGGGGGGAAAAAATCCCATGTTCGACTTGGGATACTTAATTCCAGCTTCAAATGCAATATGAAGGTCAATTTGCCTTGTACTAAGAGACCTGAGCTCAACAGGTCTCAAAATCATTATGTTCTTCACAAATAGAGGTTGCACTGACACTGAGAGAGGAAGTGGAGATTTGTATTTTGCTGTCAACACAGGAGACAGCACAAACACATGAACATATTTGCAGAGTTGTAATGGCTGAGGGCAAAACCCAAGGATCCCTCCACATCGTCACCATGCAGTTCTAGAGACATACCTTTGGGGGTGATGGTAATACTGCTCTTGTCATCTCTGGACTCACAGGAGTATTCTCCCTCGTCCTCAGCCCGGATCCCTGTTATTGTCAGTGTTCGCTTGACCCCCTCCTCATGAATCTGGAAACGCTTGCCGGGCTTGATCTGGACTCCGTTCCTGCGCCACACCACCTTCCCTTTGGCGTGGCTCACGTCACAGGTCAAGGAGACGCTACCTCCAATCTCAGCATTAACAGCTTCAAGTTTTTTGGCAAACTTCACTGGGATTTCTGAGATGCAGAAGAAGAAAAAATGATGAGAAAGGAAAAGATAAGAAACCTGTGCTAAGAAACCGTTTCTGGGCAACTTTAAAAGAAAAAAAAAAAAACCCAACACAAAACCAAAAACCCAACAGATTTGGGATCAGGGTAGACAGAAACAAACCAGAAAGGTGGAACTTTAGGGAGATTCCTTTGACATGGAATTTTAATATCATTATCATTCTGTAAAGCAAGAACAGTGCCTTTAAACAGGATTGGGTTTTGCCTTCCTTTCTTTCTAATTTCATACCCGATGAGACCATGTAGGTTTTTTTTACACCAGAGCCTGATTTGCCTGACTAAATGTGAAAATCCATATGGATGCACAAGCTCCAGCCACCTTTGTCTCTTCTGTCACTGGAGACACAGCCAATGGAGTCAGAGAAATCCAGGGTGTGACTTCTTTCATCCTGAAGGAGACATTTCAATAGGTCGGATGTATCATGACCTATTAGCAGCTACTCCCCCATCAGCAATGGCTCCAAAGGGAGCTGAGGGGGTGCATCTCTGCTGCAGACATCTCCAGTGGGAGCGTCTGAAGAGCAAGGAGCAGGCCTTTGCTCTGGGACATCACCCCTCTCATCTCCACCTGTGGACCAGCTGTATTTCATCCTTCTTGTCAATTTATAGCCTTAGCCTTGACTAGGGAGCAGCATCCCAGGTGCACCATCCCAGGAACAGAGGAGGATACAATTCGGGTCCTGTTTCCCCGTGTGACCAACTCACAAATTTTCTCCTCACACGACATCCCTCTGTATCCTCATCAGCTTTGTCATGCTGGTGAGGAGAATGGGGAAGAGCTAAGGCTCTGCCATGCCCCAGCTACTGGGTTTAGGAGGAGACAGAAACACCGTGATGAGAGTGGGGAGCAGACACCAGGAAAAGCATCCATTGTAGGCCCTCCTTGTTCCACTGGGTGGCCAGCAAAGGACAAAAATTGGGTATTTGGAAGCAGGAGAACTTTGCTGGCCCATGGTGGGGCAGCCACAGCAGCAGCAACAGCAATTCAAGCCTCGAGGCTGGAAGAGTTTTAGAGAGAGTTTGGACTTCCCCTCCGTCCTACCATGAGGGAAGTGTAGCTGTTGGGTTGGGGCATGACCTGTGCGGTGCTCTCTGCTCACCTTTCACCTGTACTTTGAATTCCTGCTTGTCGCTCTTTGTCTGGCAAGTGTACACGGCAGTGTCTGTGCTCTCAGCCAGGTTGACCGTCAGGGTCCTGGACGCCCCCTCACTCTTGATCTCGTATTTCTTGCTCGCCTTGATTTCTGTTCCATCCTTGAACCACTTTACGGCAGCAGTTTCAGGCGTTACTGAAGTAGTCAGTGTGATGCTTTCATGTTCTTGAACAATGAGAGGCTCTTTCTGGACAACTTTCTTTTCAAATTTAGCCTCTGGTTCTAAGACAGACATTAAAATAGGAAAACTAATAACTTAAATCTCAAATCTTTAACGATTTTCTATTACTCTCGCTTCATGACTCAACACCAGCTCATCCATAATCTGTAATAACCCAGGGAATATGGCTGAATATTTGTGGCTGGTGTAATCTTTTGCTGGGTGGGAAGAAAGAAAATGATCTGTCAGGCAACCCAGAGCTTCTGCTTCGAAGAGAAGCAAAGGAAAGGAAATGCAAATATACATTTTATCTGCTGCCCACAAAAAGCTTGTTTCTTAGAAGTAAAATGACCTGTATAATTATTTCCTCTCTCATTTTTAGGATTTTAGATCTAATTAAGAAGAAATATTAATATGCTAAACCTGAATTGGTGGCCTATTTTCTTTTCTGCTTGCTCTCTTCCTTTTCTCTTGGCTTCTTCTCTGTCTTGTACAATGCTTTGCCACAAAACTGCGTAGTTTTGGGGCAGAAACAGCAGCACACCAGCTTTTCTTAGTCACCTTTCTCCATAGCTCTATTGCAGCTCTTCAAAACTTCCCAATTCTACTTTCAGCTCCCCACCACTTAAAAGGTTGGGCAACAGGGTGTGCGAAGGAGACACTAAGAAAAAACTATATAGCATTTTCCAAAAAACACCTATATAGCATTTTCAGCCAGATTTCCCACCTCCACACTGCTACACTAAAAAGGTTAAATTAATGTGTGATGTGGTTCACCAATGTTGCTCCAGGGAAAACGGCAGCTGCACCGTGGCCACTGGAGAGGGAATATCCAGTTTTCCTCTAAGCCACACAGAGAGCTGCTTAGGTGAGTCCTCACCAGTTGGTTCCAGCTTGAAGGTCATCTTCTGGCCTGCAGCCTCACAGATGTATTCTCCAGCATCTTTCTTCTCCAGCTGCTCTATAACCAGGCGCCGGGTTTTGCCCACAGTTTCTATTTTAAATTTTCTAGAAGAAACGAGCAGTCTTCCCTCCTTGTACCATTTCACTTCGGTTGCATCCTGTGCTACCTCACAGCTGAGGGTGGCACTTTCTGTCAGGACAGCATTCACCTCCCTCTGGAGCTTTTCCTGGTTTATAAATGCAGGTTTTGGCTCTGAATGCAGAAAAGGAAGAAGATATTGATTGAGGGATTAAAATGAGATCAGTCTTACAGATTTCTGTGTAGATGTTTGGAAAATATTTAGGTTGCCACTTGCCAAAACCGATTGCCTTCACTGGGCAATATCTCCCCTTCTGTGTGACCGAATTGCAATGTGGAAACTAAGGAAGAAAGAGCCTAGGAAAGGAGAGGACCAAAAGGGTCCTTGACATCAATGCTATGGTTGCAAGCCACCACGGAAAAAACCATTTAATTCAAACGTTCCCAAAGAACATCTTGTCCTGCATATCACCAAAAGCTCGCAAATTCCTTTTACTTAAGACCTACAGTGAAATGTCAAGATCACAAATATAGCACTATGGGCTTCTGGAACAGACTCTTCATGGTCCCTTCCACTGTCATAAGTGTGACTTTCAAATGTTCAAAGGAAATATGATCTCCCTATAGTGCTCAGGTAGGCCAGGATCATGGCTGGCAAGGTACCCAAGATTGCTGCAAGGTCAACACTCCCTTTAGCATCACATGCTTAAAGCTGTTTGGGCGCCTTGTGAATCCTGTTCCAAAAGACCAATTGCTGGGAATCTTTCATGACAAAGGGACATTTAGCATCTGTCAGAAGTAGTAAGGCATCTCAGAAGGCTGAGATCTCAAACACACAACAGCACAAATACAGAAAAAGTGCTGAGTTTTCAACCCATCTCGATGAGTGCCGCTGCCGAAATTGCAAATGACAAAGCATATTTCAGCCTCTCAGTTTTCAGAAATGGGATCGCAAGTCTAAAAAGAAATGGATTTTTGAACGGCTCTTTCCTTTCAAAGAGATTCAGTGCAAAAGAATCAACCTATGCGATCCCAGAAATGGGAGAGAGCTAAATAATATGTTGATTATTATTTCTATTATATTTACTTCTATAGA
>NW_009189713.1:0-12162 GCF_000690835.1 Fulmarus glacialis
GGTGGGGGGCACGCTGTGCTGGCTCTGAGCAGCCATCGCCCACCGCCCCTCCGAGTCTCGCTGTTGATGCTTCAACTTCTAGATAATTGAACTTTTTTCTATTCATTTCCAGTAAAAAACATGTCAGAATAGGTGATGTAAAGCATGCGTATCGGTCTTATGAGGAAGAGTCCTTTTTCCTGTTCTGCCACTAATTCAGCCATACTCCTTTTATTTATTTTCATCTTCTGCCCTGTTGCTTTTAGCATTTCTACCACTGTCATGGGAGCATTATTAATCTACTTCAGTCTGGTTACGGTGGAAGGAGGAGACAGCTACTTGCGTTCTGCTTGCTGGTATTGCTGATGGCAGATAAGCAAATCTGGAGAGAATGACTTTTTGTTTGTTTTCTTTAATTCCACCAAGGAGAGGCCGTACTATTCTACCTACCCTTAAGGTAGGCCGTTTGACAGCAAGGCAAACTTGTCTTCTAATGCCTGGGGCAATGATATTCTCAAAAAATATTTTGTTAGATGATCTGATAGGAAATAGACTATTTTTTTACTTCAGATTTTCTTCACTAATGCGTGCATCCATGTGTTCATTAGCTGTAATGTTCTGCTGAGAACTTAAGCTCTGCAGTGTAGACTAAGTAACTACGTAGAAAACAGGACTTTCAAAATCTGGGTGAGTACTGGATACTGAATGTTGAGAAGATCCAGTATGATACAGGACACTAAAATAACTGACACTTCAGGAGAAGTACTTCTTTGGAAATTAGTTTGAACAGTGCATTTGAGATGGAATGGAAATCTGTGTTGTACAGGTGCCTTGTTTGTCGGACTGGTAGGTGGTCAGATACTGGCTCACCGGTCTGTTTGAAGGTGATGGGGCTAGAACAACTGCAGTCCTCTTGGTGTGTGGGTTGAATTCCTCATTACTTGTATATGGAGATAATTAATTACTGTGGTTGACTGAAGCTGGTTTAGAGTGCCATACTGTTGCTTTAGATGGTATTGCCTGCGTCTTCCTGTGGACATCTAAACTGGTTGTGACAGTAATGTGTGCAGCAGGACACGGCTTGTGTTCAGTTCTGAGATGCTGCTGTCTTGGAAAATGTTGCTGAATGGATCTCTGGAGTCCCTGGCCATGCTAAAGGCTTTTGGATAATTTTAACTTCACAAAAAAAAAGTCTTTAATTTCTATTAAAGACAGAAGGAAAAGAAAAAAAAGTGAGGCTCACGCTTGATGACTTGGTATGTCCATTTATTTTAATAGCAGTAAGGTTCTGCCGAGTACTGGATAATTTCAATATTTGAGTGCTGGTAGATATTCATTCTTGGAAGGAGAAGCTTGAGCTACACTCCTGTAGAAATAGACGTTTTGGCTCAAGTGCTGCGACTGATACTTGTCTTCCAGCGAGTATCTGCAAAAGAGGAACCTGCTTCTGCTTTGTCACATATAAGAATCTCTTCAAATTAATAGCAGAAAAAGGAATAGTTCAGTTTGAAAGAGTGATGAGGGAACAGCACTGTAGCGTTAAGCTGACATGTTGAGGGTGAATTTTTCAAAATAACTTATTGTCAGTTTGTATTAAATTATCTACATCTTTTTGCCCTCTCAGCTGCTTTATTTTGAGATAAAATCTTGCCACCACAAAGTGATGTTCAGCAGAAAATTCAACCTTCTGAAAAAAATGATAAATAGCTAAGAAATACAGACCTTCTGAACAGAACCTCAGGTGCCTTAGAGAAGAGTTTTGTATTGTTTCCATGTAGTTGCTATGTAGTTACGGACAATAAGCGATGAGGCTTGGTGTATTATTTATATACCACAGTATCTTCCTGAGCTCTTAGAGGTTATGATGTTATCAAGTGTGTGCAATGCCATGCAACCACTTCTGTAGTTTCTGTATGGCAAGTGTATTGCCAAGTGCATTGTTTGTCTTTTAAGACTGCATAGAAACTGCTCCAAATTGTTTTAAAATTGATTACGAGCAAGTCACGTGCTTCATTTTTGGAATTTCTTAGGATTAAGTGACAAGCTCATAGTTGCCTTCACTAAAACATGGATCAGTACTAGCTCTTGCCACGTGACAAATCTTGATGTCAGTGAAGGATTTCAATTCTCTTTTGCTTCTTTATTGCTTGTCTTTAAAATATGGCTGTCACCAACTCAGTTTTGAAGCCTAAAAAGGAAAGTTTCTTCTTACTGATACTAGCAAATATTTCCACACTTGGTCCTGCTTTCCTATAATCCTGTATTTAATTTTCAGTAAATCAGTACTCAAGTACAGTTACTCTTGCTTCTACTTCAGTGCTGCTGATTATTTTCCAGTAAACAAGACCATTGTGGTGATAGGATATCATGGGAAAGCATGGGCTGTGATTTATGTTGTATTTTTGAAAGACTAAGGAGGATTCATATTTGGAAATGGGAAAACTCCTCCTTCATTTCAGATGAAATAAATGAAAACAAGAGGCACTGAGGATGTAGGAAGAACCAGTTAATCTTCTTTCTTTTGCCAGCTTTCTGGGATTTGCGCACAGCACATCCATCCTTTCCAGCCTTGTTTAGGTGTTGATGGGGAAACAGATAGCATTCGTTCCTATAACAGTAGCAATGGCTGTGGTTGGACTCTTATTATGGTGGCGATCAGGACGTGAAGCGCTCCTGTGCACGGTGTCCTGTGTGCCAGAGTATCGGTTCCTGAAGATTGTTGTGCCTCAAGCTGAGCTGAAACAACAATGTTTGTGTAAGGAGGCAGAGTGAGCAAACCCATGTCATAAATGAAAGCTCTTTCGCGTACTGGGTTCAGCATCGCTGTGCTAACTAGTACAGTGCAGTAGGAATGGTGCAGGAGATGTAACTGGTCACTTGCATATAATTGCTTGTGGTCTTGGGTTCACTTTTCAGAAGTTCATCTAACAGCTTGGAGGAACCGTAGAGTACAAATTAGCAGATCAAAGCTTTCAGTGGCTAGATGACTGGTGTGTTCCTCAAAATTCTTCCTCTGGGGAGGTAAACACAGCTCGATATTGCTGTTGGTGGGCCAGGATTTCATCCTGGAAATATCAAATCATTTCCTTTAAATCAGGATATGATATATGAACTTACTGCTGTCGAGTCTGGGCACTGTTAAGACAGGAAGTGAAGACTACTTGATTGTAGAGGAGAGTTGATGGGATCTGTCACAGCTATAAACTTTAGGAAGGCGGCAGTGAATGATAGTTCAACATTACACCACAGCATTTTGTAAAACTGTAAGTGATAGAACTAAGCATTCCTTCTCTTATTTAAAACATACACAAATAATCCATCATGCTTACATCCCAAGAGGCAGAAAACTTTTAAAATGCGTTGCAGCCAGTTAACTGGCCCCTTAGCAGGCTGAGGTATTTGGGAGTGTGAGCTGTGCAGAGCACACAGCTGTTGCCACAATAGCTTTTCTCCAGCTGTCATGCAGAGGTCTGTCACAAAATACCCCACATTCCCTTCTAACTCGGCCCTTTGTAATATTCAGGTTTCCTTGCTCAAAGGGAATACAGCCTAGCAAATAACCTCATCACTCTCTGCAGTTTTTTTATCCTGCAGTTGCCATTTATTTCATGCCTTTTTTTTTTTGTTAAACTGAACAATGTGTAGCTAGTTTTAGCAGTATACAGCAAGAAGGCCACTAATGTTTTATTCTTTCAAATCTGCTCTGCAAAATAGTGGATGCTTTTGATCAGAATTGTTAAAATTTTCATACTTTTTTTCCTCTTAATAAAACTATAGCTTTTGTTTTGTGACAATGACATGTATGTTTTTGCATGCACAGACTTTGGTGACTTACAAGAATGTATTAGTTAATAAATGTCACTAGAACCTTGAGATGGTATTGACTGGATGTAATTCAGTGTGGCTGAGTTGAGCTTAGTTTGTCAATCAGCTTAATGTTAACTATGGTAATGCATGAACATGTTTGGGGCTGCTAAAACACTTAATGTAATATAAAATGTATGTAGGGGTTCAGTGTTTAGGTGTTTTTTGTTTGTTTACTGATTTCATGCTGTATTTACAAGCTTAATTCTTACTGCCAAATTTCTAAAATATTTTTCCTACTGCTGTTAAACTGTCAGTAACAAGTTCTTATAGGAGCTGAGCTTACTGTTCTACTAATTAGTGAGTAAAACGAGTTGGAGGTAGATTTGTTGACTCTCTAACGTTAATATCAGACACTTGTCTGAAAGCAAGCATGTATGCCAATGGGTGGTGAGCAGCTGTTCAGACTTTTTTTTTTCCTTTTTCCTTTTCCAAGCTGCTATTTTCACAAGACTGTTAGTTCTCATTAACTAACAATAAAGCTAAAGGTGGGTCATCTCAAAGTATCTTTTATCTTCGATATAGCTGTTGGGCAAGAAAATAGCTTATTCTGAATTTTATGGGAAAGCTCTAAAATAGACTAGTAAAGCAGATTGAAAAGCAACAACTGAAAATGCAGCTGGTGTTTGAGCCAGCGTGCTGAATATTTGACAGACCCCGATGTCTTAGTGGACCACTCTTGTATGCTAGACTTGGGGGATGTACAAATCCCTCTGCAGTTTCTAGATATTCTGACTAACCGTTGCTGACCGTCAAAAAAAAAATGTCCTTCAAGTAAGCGCAAAAGAAAATCAAAGGAATAAAATGCCACGAATTCCAGGCTGCAGATTCATGCAGGGCTACGCTAGGACTGGTATGCTTACATTTTGATAAAGTGTGGGGCCTTCTTACGGTAAGTAGTACAATGTAACGCAAGGTGACAAAATACAGTTTAGGAGAATGAGCGACTGAATGTTGGCATCTATTGAGGTTAAAGGTGGGAAATAAAAATCCTAATCAAAACAAAGCACTTGTGATGCAGTCACCTGGAATAATAAGGGCTGCTTGTTGCACTTCTTGTGAAACTTGAACTGCTCGGCTCCTTGCTTTCTAGAGCACTGCTACTAAACAAAAGATTTGTCTCGCTCCGGTTAGTTGTATATCTACAGCCTGGGAAATATAGTAGATGACTGCAGGCTTAACCTGCAGGCAAGAAGGAAGCATTGGTTTTCATGTTAGTGTTCTGGTGTAGCTAGCAGTGGTATAATGCATTGTAACTTAGCCAGCAGGGATGCTTTGTATTGATGTGCATATAGGGTAGAACTGAGCTGGGTTCAAAAGCTGGCATAAATTTGGAGTAGTGCTTAAATTTTGAGATGCTGATCATTCTGGTTTTGAGGAATTTACAATCCTTTCCCAAAGTGAAATTCCTTTGGGATAACTTAAACCACACTGCAGTCAGAAAGCACCTTTCCGTGTGTTAACCCCTAGCAGCAGTTGCTTATATAGCAAGTAAATATTGACGTACCTTTTGGTTATCAGGTTGTCTTCTACTGCCACTTGCACAAGGAGTACTGGCACAGCTTCCTGGATTGCTGGCCGGTGTGCCCTTTGCACTCTCGGGGATGAATAGGCAGCCGCTGGCCCGTAGCCCTGTTCCTCCTTCCCGTGCTAGAGGGAGAGGCTCCTGCTTCTGATTTTGACTGGAGCTCTGGATTTCAGTATTCAGTAGGGTGGTAGAGGTAGCTCTTACAAGTAGAGCCCTTATATTGAGAGAATTTTGAAGGACCTGAATGGCTCATGTTTGTATACCTTATGCAACCTGTCTGCATTTCCGAAAGCATTACCAGCACTGAAAATGTGACTGCGCTCCTTGACATACCCGAAGGTAAATACCTGCTTCATGAAGTGAAATGTAGCGTTCTGCTGGCTAGCTGGTAGGAAGCTAGGTTTTTTGCAGACCTTCCTAAATGAGTCACTCTTCAGGTCTAGACTGGTACGACACAGGTGGATAATTTCTCCGTTGGTTCTGACGATTCAGGTGGCTTAACTGCACTGGTTTGGTAGTCTTGTCTTCAATTATGGCCATAAGCACCATGAAAGGAGAATGTAACATCCAGGTAGATGCAGCACTTCTTGAAACAGAACACATTTACAGTATGTAAAACCAGCATTAAAACTGAAATCACACCTGTAATTGCTCCTTTTCTTTTTTATTTTTCCCAGTTGCGTTGCATAAAACATGTCCAAAGATTACATCCAGAAACTTTGATCAACCAAGACAAATTTTTACTGAAATGGGTAAACTGACTGGGATCCAGATTGAAAAGCTTAATTGTGAATAATACCAGTAGGCAATGTTTGCCTGGCAAATGGTTTGCCTTACAAAGTTGCTGGAGTTTTGTTTTGAAATGCTGACAGATAGTAGCAGTAGCCTATTACTACAAATGTGGAGAGTTGGATTGGATCCTCGGTGAATTACTCCTATCTGAGCAGTGACTGAGGCCCTACCTATTTATCTTGAACTGTATCTGTCTTTACTGAGAGAGGTATGCCCTGTGCTCATGAACAAATTTTTTTCTTCGCTCTTTTTTATCTTCTGTTCTTTGTCATTTTGATGTTCTATCTCACAGCTTAAGAGTGGTTGCAGCTTGGGTCTGGGATAGCCTGTAACGCACTCTGTGGGAACAGGTAATATAAAAGAAAATATTTCTTTCCACTCTTTATAACTTAATTACTTGAACTAGATAGCAGACAAAAAGGGTGTTTACTTAGTTTGTTTGCTTTGCCTTTTCTTACTTATTCTCCTCCGATGACAGACCACGCGTGTACTTAAGCTGGTCACATCCCAATGTGTAAACTGCCTGATATGCAGCACTGCTTCTAGACGGAACTTCCATGAGATTAAAATTACTTTTTTTATAGATTGCTTGCTTTTGCTAGTTGCTTCTAAGAGGTCTGGCTGGAATGCAGTGCACAGGCTGTTCGTGATTAAGTTAAAGAAGGTCACGTATTCACGTTTGAAGTGCTTGATCTTGCGACTAATCAAGCATTGTATGCAACGCTGCCCGTCATTAAAGTGAGGTCAGGGTTTCTTACCTGCTGCTGGAAAGGGAAAGGCTGGAGAACTTGCACTTTAGCTGTCCTCAAGTATACACAGAGCCTCAAACCTGAGCTGGGGAGGGTTACTGACTGTAGTGCACTTCTCTAGTTACGTGGGGAAGTGCTGTAAGCTCTGCTTACATTTGGAGATCCTGTTGGATGATTTAGTTCTGTGGTGATTTTTGTAACATAAAAATGTGCTCACACAAAAGCTCACAAAGGACTGAAAAGGAGAAGGTGCATTTCCAGAGGCTTGTGTGGAGCTCCCCAAAACCGCGATGGAAAGCGAAGGCTGTGTGTGCGGCCACGAGGGCTGTGCCGAAGCTGTCGCAGGTCGGAGCGGTGTGCTGGTACAGCTGAAGAAGTTGAAGGGCCTTGAAAGTGAGGGCAAGTTGATTGTTTGTTTGGTTTTTGGAAGGGACAGCCAGTGGGGAGGCACAAGGCTAGGGAAATGTTTTTACTCTTCAAGCCTGAAGAACAGGGCTTTGTTGTAATTGAGGGTTTAATTTGATAAGCTAGTACTACCAGTAAGGAAAAATGCTCAACAGGTACCCAAGCTGCCATAGCAATTTACCACTACAGTATTTACTCCATCTAGTTCACTGAAACTCCGCAAGCACTCAGAGTTAAAAATAACCAGGGAATGTTTTTACCCAGGATCGGTTACCCTGTCTGGTTCACTGTGCAGCTCTGCAAACGACTTCATCTGGCAGTTGTGCTCATTTAAGCAGAAGCTGCACTGGCTTCTCAGCTGTGTCCAGAGATTAAACTGTAATTTCAGGTGAATCTAGATAGGAGTGAGTTCAGATGGTAGGAATGTACGTGAAAGGACGCTATTAAAGATAGCATAAAGAACTAGCTGTTAGGACCAGCGTGCATTAATAATTAACTAGATGTTAGCACTGACACATAAAAATGCTCCAGTTCAAGCAAAAAAAATGGGTGTAACACTAATAACCAAAGTATGCTACAAAGATCTTTATGCAGAAGACCTATGAGAAACGTTATCTCTCAGCAGATGAACCTTGGGTACACGTATTCATAACTCTCATGTGTGTCACTTTCCTCAGGTCTTTTAAGCCAGAAAATAAACTTGAGCTTCCACACAACTTACATGGAAAGTATTTTTCCAGTCCTGTTCTGAGTATTCTTAACTGTAGTGATACAATATGTTGAGTCACTAGTTATATTTGCTAGAAAAAGGAGAAATTTTTAAATCACTGCAGTTACCATTTTGGGTTTTTCTGGAGAAACTAACTTGCTTAGCTTACACCATAGAGCATCTTCAGCATTCCTGATTTAAGCAGTTATAAATCTATAAACCTGCAAGCAAATCTTAATATTTTGCTTCTTACATAGTAAGTAGATCGTGAAATGGTAGGATGCCGGTGGTAAGTCTGTGTGAAAGATCTGGCATCGTTGGGTAGTAAAGTGATCTGTTTAAATTTCTTCTTTATTGGAATTATTCTGTGTAGGGGAAGTAAATGGAATTACAGTAATTTGTACTGCTTGAGGGCAGGGGTTTCTAAGGTCCTTTTATAATCATGTGTTGGGGGAAAAAAAAAAAAGTAGTTGTTGATAATATACTTGTGTACGTGCTACCAACGCTACTACTTAAGAAAAAGATTCTGTTAAAAATGCATACAATGTTTGCCTCTACTACCTCATGCTAAGAAGTCTTCATGAGCAAAACCCGATAAAAGAAGTAACGGTGATGTATTTAACAGGATTCTGGCTTTGCATGACCCAGGCATTCCTAAGAACGTAATTATCACTGTATTTTAACTTTGTCTTGCAATTTCAATTGCTGCTTAGGATTTTTTTTCTAGTAGTTTGTCTTCAAATTTCTCCAGAAACATCACTATCCTTGAATCTTGTTCTCCTGCCTTCCCCAGACCCCAAACAAAGTTATCCGATTCCTGACGACGTGTCCTGGTTGAGATTTCCGAGCACAAATCCATGTGCCGTACCATTTTGATTTCGCATACTTTGACTTTCTTTTCACTGATGTTCCTCCTCCCTGGGAGCCAGGTTCTCACCTTGCTGGGAGTTCTCAGCTTGAGGTCCTGCTTGGGTTCTTAAAATATCTTAAAATATGGGTGGAGACTATATCCTCCTGTGCTCAGCAGCGCTCCTGTAGTGCTGCAGTGAATTCAGGAAACTTCGTCAGTGGGTTGTGTGCCATGATAAACAGTTTCCAAACCCTTAAGTTTGAAAGTAAACGTGTGAGGCCAAAATCTATCTTAGCGCATAAGCAAGGTAAACCAAGCCGAATGTCTCTTGCCTTACCGTCTAGAGAGTATTTAAATGAGAAGTTTTAAACTGTGGAAATATCTTATTTCCGTTTCTGTAGGGGTAAGGGGGGATGTGTGTGGTGGGGTTTTGTTGTTGGTTTGTGGTGTGTGTTTTTCTTTTTTTTCTTCCTAGAAATGAAGTGTTTTGCCTGTGGTGTCCAGTGGACGGACCACTTTGAATAACCTCCCTTGTTACTTTTAATGCTGGCTCTTAATAGGTTGTCACCAGCCAACAGTGCTGTTGACTGCTTAGCTTTGGTTCAGATGCTTATGCTTCTAGCTTTTTCAAGTCCAGAAGTCTCTTCTCATAAACTAAGGGAAAAGATGTACTAAACCACTGTACAATCTTGTGTATGGTTTAACTACTTCTCTAGCTTTTGGTGCAATATTCTTTTATGTTGTACAAGTGATACTGCCAACTGCCAAAGTACAAACCTTAACTAGTACAATAACTAAATGCTTAAGCTGTATACCATACCTGGATTATTGAAGGATTAATCAGCTGGCGGCACTCTCCGAAAGGAATCATGAGAAGGGAATTGGGCTGTCCACTGTAACTTCTTGAGCATGATTTCAGCATTAAGTGTTGCATGAAAACAGGTCTTCAGCAGTGGAGATAATTTTAAATGCTTCTGCTTCTAGCAGTTACGTGGTTCATAACTTGCTCTGTTACATCGCTTCAGCCGTCGAGGGTGATGCTGTAAAACGGATCACAAAAACCCAGGTAAATTCTCTGTAGCTAATGTGGACCAGCGCAGTTACGCTGAGACCCGTGAGCAGGCAGAGTGAGTGGGGGAGGGATGGGACAGGCAGCAACTTCTGCAGCAGGTTAACCACTGAAGAAGATGTGTGTACAACTGCATGAAGCCTTGTGCAACGGGGGGAAGTTAACCTGTTCCAGCTCTGCTCAAGATGGAGAATGAGACTTAAGAGTGGTTGCTCTTACCGTGTAGAGCAAACACAAGAAGACTTGCAAAATGCCTCCTGCATATAATACTGTTGAGTGAGTCCTGTTATCTGACACAAGGGTGTTCAGCTGAAGTCTCTCAGACTTTAGACCGTGTCAGATCAGCTAATGGAGCGAGAGATTTGATTTCTTTCAGGTTCAGCTAGAAATGTCAAGGCACCTCTGAGGCTTCAAGCTATTGTGGTCTTCTGACTAGCCTAGCTACAGTAGGTGCCCATGCATCTCTGAGAGCACTAAGGCTGAAAGTTAGTTTATTGCCTGTCAGTGGTTTAGCTCTTTGATCCCCTCGGGTATTAGTTCTGAGAGCATTACTTTATGCGAGGAGACATTTTTAAATTGAGTGTTTTGCTTTTAACAAGGATGTTTAAAGCCTGAAAAATTTCTGAATTCCTGCATCTGTGGCCTAAATCTATTAACTATAGAAAATGTTTTGTCTCCTTTGGAGTTTCCGCTTTGTTTCTGTCTTGCTAGAAAGGTACACTCAAATATATTGATGCATACATCTCAACTTCTTTCAATTTAAAAAAGACACTTCAAAGCTCAGCTTTTGAAGTAGTTAAAGACACTTTTTCCCTTTGCTATCTAGAAGTTTTTGCACCCATTAGAATGGATATAGTGTGTATCAGGTAACTGAAGGATTTGATAATTTTTTTTTTCTGTGAAACTAATTTTTAGTCATGTATATTCTACAAAGGTTGATGAAATTTACTAATATTTGTAAATTTGAAGTTGCCCAGTATCTATGTTGATGGGGCTGTATGGGAAAAGAGCCTCAGATCTGAAGTAGTCTACTTCCTTGTCCCAGTATTATCTGCCTTCTTCCAAGTAGGTTACATTCCACACATTTTTAATAGTGACTTCCCCTCCTCCATAGCTGCTTTGACTTGTTTTGTGGGAGGACTTGGGTATTTCAACTGACACACCAGAAGTCTTCTCCCAAAAAAGGAAACCGATAATAGAATTCTTCACTTTGAGCAGAATTTGAAAATAATCTGATCTGTGCTGAGTGGATGTCTGTTCAGAGGAACTGTGACTTGGGGTCTTAAAATACTGCTGAGTTAGGGATTTTACTTAAGGTTTGAGAATTTTGGATGTTCTAGCTTAAGAGTAAAATTGCACCTTGAAATTCTGTGTTCTGTGCATTTCTTCAATTTAGAAATATTGTGAAAAAAATAAAAGTCCTGCATCTCTTGACATGCTATGCTAAGGCACATGGAGGACAGGGAGGTGATTCAAGACAGCCAGCATGGCTTCACCAAGGGCAAGTCCTGCCTGACCAACCTAGTGGGTTTCTACGGTGGGTGACTACATCAGTGGACATGGGAAGGGCTACAGATGTCATCTCTCTGGACCTCTGTAAGGCCTTTGAGATGGTCCCCCACAACATCCTTCTCTCTAAACTGGAGAGGATGGATCTGATGGGTGGACTGTCCAGTTGGTGAGGAATTGGTTGGATGGTCGCACTCAGAGGGTAGTGGTCAACAGCTCAATGTCCAGATGGAGATCGGTGACGAGTGGTGTCCTGCAGGGATCCGTATTGGGACCAGTACTGTTTAATATCTTCATCAGTGACATAGACAGTGGGATCGAGTGCACCCTCAGCAAGTTTGCAGATGACTCCAAGCTGAGGGGTGCGGTTGACATGCCTGAGGGATGGGATGCCATCCAGAGGGACCTGGACAAGCTTGAGAAATGGGCCCATGAGGTTCAACAAGGCCAAGTGCAAGGTCCTGCACCTGGGTCGGGGCAACCCCCAGTATCAAGACAGGCTGGGGGATGAAGGGATTGAGAGCAGCCCTGCTGAGAAGGACTTGGGGGTACTGGTGGATGAAAAGCTGGACATGAGTTGGCAATGTGCGCTCGCAGCCTTCGTGGCCAACTGTATGCTGGGCTACATCAAAAGAAGTGTGGCCAGCAGGTCGAGGGAGGTGATTCTGCCCCTATGCTCTGTTTGGGTGAGACACCACCTGCAGTACT